>NC_031774.1:48839887-49033888 GCF_001522545.3 Parus major
AGGGAAGGGAAGGGAAGGGAAGGGAAGGGAAGGGAAGGGAAGGGAAGGGAAGGGAAGGGAAGGGAAGGGAATAAAAATGGTGTAAAAGTGAGAAGAGCATGATAACAAAAGATAGAAATGAGACAGCGGAGAAATAGAAAAGAGTAAGAAATATCATGAACACACACACACACACACACACACACACACACTACTTTGCTATTGGCAGAAATAATTTCCCTTGCAGAAAAGAGTGCAGGGAGAACAGCTAAAAGGAGAATTTAATTCTGATCTGCTGGAAATCCATCATTGACTCATGAGACCTAGCAATTCTTCCAGTCCACTTTAAGCCCTAAGTGAGTTGGAGCACTGATCAAAGCCTACAGGCCAGCTTAGCCTATAACCCCATCTATCTCCACATTATACCTGAATTTATTAAGCCATACAACTCTGCTAAGCACGTTTCTATCAACATAGCTTTCCTGCTGCTGACTGGAATGCACTTTTTTTTTTTTCTGTACCAAACTGCTCCATACTTGCTATGGATACTTGGAGTTGAGTTGGAATATATCTTCTTTCACATGAGGCATTTACAGGAAGGCCAGAGACCCACTGCAGAAAGCCAGAGTTTTTTTTATTTATTTTTTTAATCCCTATCCAGAAAAGACTGATTTAAACTAAATTTGTTAAATGTAACTACTGCCATTGCTGCTTAGGCACATTAAACAAATGCATGGGTTGATCCACCTCAAGAAACTATTTGTTTTCCCTGATGCAAAATCCTGGAGGATTTGGTCATTGTGTCTTATACACCGTTAAGGCTCACCAGGCAAAAGTAGGCTTTCTCCTTCACTTTTCTTTTGGGTGATTGAATATGAAGTCCAGCTCACTGCACATCCTTATGTGAGATAGTTTAACACGGTAGCTCGAGGCTCTGTGGTCCCAGAATGCAGCGCAGCTCACTGGCAGTAGTTCAGCTGAAGACTAAACATTTGGCTCAGTGACAGCAGAGCTGCCAAGAGTTGGCAACAAGAGACTCACAGGGAAGCAGCAGGCTGCTAAACCCTTTCACATTTTTAATTAGATCCACACACCCATGTCTTTGAGCTATCATAAATATACAGATGACATAGAGAGCATTATTTGGGGTAAGGGGAAAAAAAAAAGGAAGAAAAGAAAACTGTACTGTGGTATCTCTTACCTTATTAAAATAATTTACCTACAGCTAGTCTTTGGAGCTAAGGGGGGAAAGAAAGGGGTTGTGACATTTATCTCAGATAAAAGTCTCTCCCTGCCTACAGTCGAATTCACCCTGCACACTGAAGATGCAGGGTCCTGAGATGACTGACACATTGCCTCAGCTGCAATAGCATCGCCAGAAGAGGGCATTATTGGCAGCAACTCCAGTGTGTAATTTCCCAGAAGAGCTATATGTTCAAGCTCAAAGTGTTCTTAAGTGTGTATCTTACTATGATGTTGTTGTTAAAACGATTTGTTTGTGTTTTTTGTCATTTGCACTATTGTTACTACTTTCTAAAAATACCTTGATATATTGAAAACTTTCATTTATTTTTTTTAATAATTTCTGTGCAAAGATATTTTCCAAGTTCAGTTCTTCCTAAACTTTTTTTCTTCCTGACTTTTCTGTTAAATTCCTTCCTTCAAAATGATGATATTTGATTAGCTGTTTAATTTAATTCCTTTATTTTTTATTAGAGATTACACAGAACGATTCTCTTGCCACTCATCACTTTTTTTTTTTTATCTGACACCATTGAGATCAACAGTAATAAAGACCTACATCAAATCCATTTTATACTGGCAATTGACATCATCATATAGGACAATCCAATGCATAGGGTTAAAAGATCTCTTCTTATGTCCAATGGCTGTGACACTCAAAATATCGTCTCTTTTCTCAATTGTTGCAAAGCCTAAACATTTTATTCAAAATAAAAACTGTAGCTGTATCATCAACCTTCAGTGTAAAAACACGCACAAAGGATCCTTGCAACTGGCCCGGAAGATCTAGGACTTTCTTCTTGTATTTCTCCTCATTTTAAAGAAAATCTAATAATGAAACAAAGTACTTGAAATGCTGTAGGGGGAAGAAGGAATCACATGTTGTCCCGCCTGGAAGCACAAATTTTATAAATAGACACTATAGCAAACATCAAAGAAATTTCTGTGCAAAGAAACCAACAGATCATGTATATTTTACATTGCCCATTTATTCCAAACTGTGTTAACCACACACTGCCAGTTAACTCTGAATGTGCAAACCACAAGCAAGTCTCCTCATCCTGGATATCTGGAAAATTGTTCATGTCATCCTTGCTTTTTTCTCCCATGTAAGTTAAACTTAGCCATGTCTTACTTCCCTTGGTTTTTCTCAGTTTTTCTCACAAACTGAGAGGCACAGAGTGACCCACTCCTCGTGTGCCCAGGGCAGGTCCTTGGTAAACATTTCAGCCAACCAGATCTGTGCCCATTACCAGTAAATCTGCTCTGACTTTGTGTACCCAGAAGCTTTATTTCTCCCTTAGTACGGACTCTGCTCCACACCAAAGAGCTGAATGTATAGGAAGCAACTCTTACAAATGGACTAGGCCACTGCAAACCTTCACACCGTAAGGTTGTGAGGTAATACATGTCAAGGCTGTTAAATCATTGTGTGGGGCATCTTTTTAACATTTGTAAAATGATTAGCAAAATAAGACTTCTCTCTTGCTTTGGGCTACCAGCATCCAAGTAAGCAAATAATAATTAAAAAAAAAAATACAGATAAACATAACTGATTCTCTTAACAGTTTACTGCTGCTAGTAATGAGGTACCCTTTTTAGGGGCAGGTTCTAAAAGAAGTACTTATGTGAAGTGAAAAAGAAATTTAAAAAAGAAAATAAAAAAAAATTTGAAAAGATGATTAAAGAATCAGCCTAGAATATTAACCAGATTTTCACCAAACTTCCATATGACAGAAGTTCAAGAACATTTCACAGGTACAGACACAGAAAATCATCTGCTAACAATAGTACTAATAATACTGTTTCTCATTATTAGCTACATTATAAAACAGATTTCTTTGATAGCAAAACCATATTGTAAATATCTTCTGTGTGAGTTGTATCTGTTTTAAATAAGCAAGTTTCAATGTAATTAATACAAGTGATCTTGTATCTCAGTTACTTGTATCTTATCTGGAAGAAGGCATTTTAACAGAGATGTATTCTTTAATAAAGTCTGGGCCTCAGTTTATCAGACATTTGAAAGAAGGAGTGGTGCCTCTTTTCTTCCCTCTCACTCTCTTTCTTCCTTATTTTCCTCTGGAAGGTACCTATCTTGATACTAACCAGCCCCAAGCATGTTTACTATAACTGTCCAACAGAGGCAAATGCCTATGCTGATTCATTAAAATTCTTGTTCAGATCTGATCAAAACCTGGATGTCAAATCTGCGGTCTGCCCATGCAGGCTTCCCCACGCCAGCCTTTTTCAGACCTGCCAAGTTACCAGGCCTCTGGCTATTAACAATCTTTTTCAGAGGTTTCAGCAGAAAAATGGACAAGTGAGAAGAGAGAATGGAAAATCCTGTTTAAATCATCTACTCTATTTCCATGTCATTGCTGGAAACTTTGCTAAATTTACAGACTTTGCTGTCATCAGTGCTAAAAGAGGTTTCTGTGTACAGCTTTTGCTGCATCAGATCCATGCAGCAAGCTGTTAAAAAAGATGGAGTAGATGGGTGTGATTTTGACCTTTCCAGAATGAGCTGTGCCTCTCTGGATATAGAAAGACCTAAACCAGAGTCTGTGCACACTGGTGTGAGTATTTCCATCAAGTCCATTGAGTCTCGGGGCAGCCCTGAGGGGAACAGAAACAGGAATGGTGGCTTGTGTTTGTCCCCATACCAAGCTCCCATACCTACATACCCAGAGCTGAAGTAAGACTGAATAGACCTGGCCTTGGACTGTTTTGTGGGTGAGTGGGAGAGAGGTTACTCTGCTGATGTTTTGAACTGTCTAGGCACAAGATATTCCCCAAAACTGAAACTGGATAAAGTAGCAGCACAATGGTGCCTCTCAACACCTTTCCCTGCAGAGATCATTTGATTAAGCATGACATGTAAAACCTAAAGCACAGAGCATTTGTTTCAGAGCTGGGTGTACCTGTGACACTAGGAAAATTGGCAGAGTGCATGTCTGGCTGTAAGACATGGTCAGAAGTCTGCAAGTTACCTTCCAGCACAAGTTACCTTCCTGAAATGTTACCTTCCAACACAACTCAATGCTTCCCCCTTCCTGTGTAACCCCTTTCTGGCGCTAAAATGAAAGATGGGGAAAAACAAAGAAAAAAATCAGAGATGCTCTCCTTTGGCTCAGCCACCAATCAGCCCTTCTAGGACCTTTTTTACTTACAGAAATGGCTGAAGGATATGTTGGGCACATCCCCCTTTTAGTCCAGCCCTCCTCCCTTACATCCCAGTCTGGAAGCAGTCTGTGCCAGACCCTGTGATGGCAGTACTCAGAAGGGGAACAGCACAGAGAACATGCCTGAGAGCCCATTACCAGCCACTGCTTGGTCCAGCTGCACTGGAGAGGTCAGATTTGTGATCTGACAAACTGTGCAATTGCAAGTGTAACTCTTACCTGCCCCCAAAATTTCCATTATTGGGCTCATGCACTGCAATACCATCCTAAATTTGTTGGAAAGATTTTTTTTGGCTCTGAAAAACACGTTTCAATCATATTGATTTCCCTTTGCTGCTCCACCTAAAAAGGCATGTCCAGGAAGTATTTATTTTCAAGTAAAGAGGCAGCTTTCATAGTCTCTTTCATCTTTTAATGAGACACAAAAAATATACTACTTTAAATCAACAGCACTGAATCCAATTAAAATATATGAAAAATGATATCTAGTTTACTGTCAGACTTTGCAGATGTCTTGCAACTTACAGACAAAAAAAAATCCTATACACTTGCTTGTCAAAGAAAAATAATTTAAATATTAACTTTTTCCTGGTTTGTTATTTAAAAGAATCATGTTTTTTAATTGCTAGCATATATTCATATTGTCCTCCCTTCTGTCAGCAAAATAGTTCTAAACAACCCCATTTTAGCAAGCAAATTTATTACAGTTATAAATAAAGTGATTATTTCAGCAGCTGTAAAATGTTCCAATATACACTACAACTACTCCTCCAGTAAAAGTTCTAAACACATCATTTCGTGCATTCCACTCTATGAGCAGCAGTAGTCCAGAGTTAGGAAAGCTACTTTTCCTCAAATCAGCTTTAATGAACCCAAAAACTACACTTAGTCCCACAAAAGTCACAGTAAAGAAACTCCATTCAGTACTACCTTAACTAGTCTTATAGCAAGAAATTCTTAAACAAATAAAATGGACACGAGAAGTTTGCTTCATGATGCAAGCAAGTCCCCCCCCTGCCCCATCCTTCCACAAAAAATCTTCTTATCCCTAACACATTAAAAATTAGGGGAAAAAAAAATCCAGGGACTCTCCTGTAATAAGCATGTAATTTTGAATCTATGTGATGCTTTGTTGTTGGTTTATTGGGGTTTTTTTCACTTTTTCCAATCAGAAGTACTGCAAAGGTTTTATTTAGTGTGCCTTTATTTCAGCATAACAAGGAATATCTGATTTCACATCACCCTTGTATTTTATCCTGAAGATGGGATCAGTTCACTGAGGGCTGAGAGAAAAAAATCACAAGTGCTATTGCAGTCATTGTGAATTTTGTCTCTGACTTCAGAGAGGCCAAGATTTCTCTCTCAATAGTCCCTTGTTTATAGATCACAGTATCACCTTAGGCCTTTTGGCCATAAGATTGCACTGGAAATTTTATTTAGGTTTCTGCCCTTTCTTCTCCCCTACCCCTGCTTCATGCTCTTCTTTTAATCTGAGTTTAGAAGAGTGGAGGAGCAGAGTCAAGTCACTAAGGACAGGGCTTGGAGGTTCAGAGAAGGGAGCACCCTTTACCACAAATACATCTGTGGTCATTAAATTTAGCAGGGTTCAAGAAAGTCTGTCAGGACAAGCTCAGTTCAACCTTCCTCAGCCTTTTCTCTACTACAAAAATTTCTTACAGATCCCTTAGCTGCCAGTTCCAGATATCCTATAAAACTGAAGCTGAGCACACGCCTTTGCTACCATCCAGACACCACTGACTGATGCCAAATCGTAGGAGCAGGAGCTTGCAAACTAATCATTGCAGCAACTATGCATTTAAAATTTAGTCTGTTTTCCACTAACAAGCAAAAATAATATCCCATCCCACTTCCATCCAGGAGCTAGTAATACTGCCAGTTAAACTTCCTAAGAATTTTTTCAACCATGAACCACAGAATGCTGAAATCAATAGGAACTTTTCCTAATCTGAGCACTGTTTTGCAAAGGACAACTACAAGTCTTCTCCCACCCACACCCAGAACAAGGTTCCTTCATTTATAAAATGCCCATAACTAGCAAAGATGTTTTCATTCCTGCCTCCCCTGGCAAAGTCCCAGGTGCAAGCAGCAACAAGCACAGGAAGCCTGATACATAATCTGCCAAGCCTGACTCCAGCATTCTTTGCTCCTCACATGACAGATCAGATACTTGGTCAAAACATCTCTGACAATGCTGTCATCCCTCCAATATCAAGGTAGCCTGATTTTTTAGGGAAAAGCTAGATCTATTTGTTACTGCCTCTTCTATTTGCCCTGCATTGCCTCTAGACATTTACTGTATTAATCACCTCTCTTTCCTTCATTTCTATGCAACATTGTCATCTTTAAATACAGAAAACTTGTCATTGACAGTTACTTTCTCAGAAAAAAGTTAGCATGATCTTTTTTTTTTCTATTAAAATTAAGCATTCAGTGTCCAGTTGTCTTAGAAATTATGCCCAGGATAAATCTAAGGCAAGAAATTTTAAGAACCCTCCAGTGATCCATCATTTCAGTGATTCTGAAATTATTAAACCTGAAGTGAAAGCAGGTTTGTACAGTTTGTGTGTCAGTATGGACATTTTCCCCAGTTCAAACTGTCATATTTACCTGTGTCACGTTCTAAAGAAACCAGATGCAGAGTTACATATTCTCACTTGAATTTGAAAGTACTATGCATGATGTTTAGTTTTCCACCCTTCTGCTCTCATTTCCTGCCCCCTCTCCAAAGTTCAAGTCTGACCCTTCTGACACAGTTCATTGACCTGGTCAAGAGAAAACCTGGACTCTAGTTCCAACTTTTCACTGTCTTTCTTGATGTCCTTAGGAAATCACTTTACCTCTGCCCCTCTGCTTCCACTGTCATTTCCCACCTGAAAACACAGGCAAGACCATAACTTTCACACTGTGCTTGCCCAATGCATCCAAATGGGGTTCTGGTGGAGAAAGTAAAACAGCTGCTCTAGAGTATCAATAGATTATCATAATACCCCTAATCCATGCAGTGTCATTAATGTTGGAGGATTATTAAGTAAATCAGGGCTTCATTTGTATCGCTGTTCAATTGAGGAGGGAACTTTTTCTCGTTTCTCGTCTAGTTTGCGTACATGAAACTTAAAGAAAATTAAAAAGCCTAGATATACTGTCATTGCAGTGTGGAAAATTCAGTCAGAAATTTCATTATGCTCTTTTCTAGGGGCAGGAGGAAGTCACTGGAAATACATAACATCTGAAGAAACACAAACCACCCAGCAAGGCCTCTTTCCTCTCTTTTCTCCCCTGAAGGTCAATGGTTACTTCATAGGCCATTTCAGTGTCTGTCTGTGCTGAAAAAGGTGTGTGTACCTGTGACCTGGATGAATAACAGTGGTAATGCTTTAACCCCAAATGAGATCCAGCACTGAAGTACGTGACATGAGGCAGATGCCATCATGCTGATGCTGCCACTGCAGCTGTGGGGGGTAAAAGGGCTGCTCTTACCATTATTTAGACAATCCATTAACAATCAAGGCACCTTGCATGGTCACTTGCATGTTGAATTCTTATAAGTAAATTTGGATCATCTGGTGGCTTTCAGCACTGCACAGCTAGGTTGCTTGAATGTGCCAATTTCTGGCATGACTTCAGTATTACTGCCTGCTGACAGAGGGGTGCTGCTGAGACAAGCATGACTGGAAAGTGAGGGATAATGAAGATGCTCTGTTTTACAGGATCCTTTCAGCAGTTGTACCAGTTTCATGGGAAGTTTTGTTTCTCCCAGGACAAAAAGCTCCTGCATTGGCTAATAGAAGGAGGAGTATTACATGATGATGGATGTGTGAATATGACACGCCAAAACAAAACAGCACGCCCTGTTTCTTCCCTAGGGGAGAGAGTGGAAGAACAAACCACATGTGACAATGTCAGTCATGTTGCTTAATGGGCTGCTCTGGGACTTTCAGATACTACAGTGATGTGGACAACATAAGAACCTGTTTGGGGCTGCGTTGCATAGCAGTAAAATGGGGAAAACCTGAAGGTCATGCTCCAGGATTTTAGAAGACAGCCTAAAAGAGCACTATGTCAGCTTTGTGGCATGGTAATCTGTACTGCCTGCTGGCCTAAGAGCACCTCAGAGGAGCACTCTATATGTTCTCTATACAAATCTAAATAAAACATCCAAATTAAAAAAATAAAGGGATTTATGAGGAATTAGCCTTGAATTATTTCAAATTGGAAGTAGAAAAAAGTAGAATTACTATCATAGTGTTCCATTTCTATATTTTCTAAATGAAAAATTAAATTTCCTATTTACTGATAATTTTCTCTTTTGGGGTCTTAATAATTTTAATATTAGAAAAATAGAATTTAAGAGATAAAATTACAAAAAAGTCTAGAATTGTTGAAGAAAAACTAATGATTAACATGCATGTTTTTCTCCATCAAAATTATTTGAGAACACATTTTATATTTCTGTTCTTGTTCCTTATTTAATTTTATCTTGATGAGGAAAACTATTTCTCATCCTATTTGTCTACAGACTCTCCACTCTTGTGTCTGTGTGATATAATGTTGAAGGCCACCATAAAGATGACTATTTTAGATATTTTCAATAGCAGAAGAGTCCTCCAGCACCCTATTCTGATTTGTTACAGCAGTGTGCTACATCTAAAATTAGCCTGAACACCTAATAATTTGTTTGGACCAGGGTATGGACAGTAGACCACAGAATAAAAAGACTATATACAATCATATTCCAGATCTTTCACAAGCACAAGAAGAGTTATCTATAATTCACCTTTGCTTTTAATAATGAAACTGTGTACACAAATATGTACTGGATTTTTACAGTGATGTTTAAAATTTGGGTGTTAGCATAAAACAAAAAAAAACATATACAATATCTAACATAAAACCCTGAACATTTCTCAGGTGAGAAAATCTCAAAAGAAAATTCACCTAAGGTTCAATTCATATGTAAAGTCAATGTCAAATTGTTTTATAACAATTTCATATTGTTCTTTCATCTTGTTCTTCTACTCCTCCAACTCAAACGATAATGAGAAACAAGGGGCAAGAATGCAAACTGCCAATGGCAGACAAATACAGTAAATAACAGAACACACACACCCAGCTGCTTATGTTTTTTAAAGTCTCTTGAATAAGTGTTTTCAGAGGAAACAATAAGTTAGAGTTCTTTTAGAATAGCATAAAATAAGAGTTTCTGGGCACAAAAGGAGAAGAAAGTGAAGGAAAATCTGGATATTTGCTGCAAAGCGGTAACCACATTCCCTCTAATAAAAAATATTGAAAGGAAAAAAATATAAAGAACCAAGCTCAGAGATACAATTTGAAATTGTAAAGGCCATATCTCAAAACACACATCATCTATTTAAAATACACTGATGTTATCCACCACCTCGATGGTATTTATAAACGCTTTCTCTCTTTTCTTCTGTCATTTTATTTTAGAATCATGGCTTTTCCCAGTCTTCAGTCCTCCACTAAGGGAAAATAAAAATAAAAAAACCTCCCAACGTTAGAAATCTGAAAATGCCTATTCAACCACCTTCAGCCTTATATGAACCTTTCTTCAATTTACTGGGAGAATAAAGAGTCAGGCAATCTTTAAAGCATCTTAATTGTTCTCTGAGTGTAATAGAACCCTCAGGAGACATGACCCTAAGTTGGCTGTAAATCATATTTGATTCCATGGACTGTGCTATTTCTCCCTGCCTATGGTACATATATGACATGAAAATAGATTATTAAATCACACACATGCTTGTTTTTCAAACAGATCACATGATTCCCTTCCTTTTTCTTTTTGTTTTTTTTAATGTCTTTTCTTTTCCCAGAGAAAGGCAGGAAGTGGATATGAAAATGGCAGGGGAACAAATGGTTTCTTGAAAATTAAAAGGGGGTGAGAAAACAATAATTAATCTGCCATAGCTCTTACAATTTTTTTTTCTAAGAAGGCCTAGTCAATCAATCTTCTTCCAATCTGTCTACCATTGTCCTTTTGCCACCAGTACATCATCCATTCGCCCACAAACTCATTTACCACTTGTCTCCCTTCCTTTCCTGAATTAAAACTCTGCCAACCTGAAATGGTTCAAAATCTTCCTCCAAGTTATGCCAAACAGCTTCTCAGAAACCTCAGGCACACACCTATCCTCTAGGCTGAGATCCAGTTCTCTCCTCATTTAACCTTGGGAGCTCAGCTCCACACCCTTGGCTCGGGGCCGGAGCAGAACCTTCTCTGTCTCCAGCCGGAGCACACCAGCACCCTGTCCTCTGACACGGACAAACAGCCCTCAGAATCACATGGCTTCCTTTTTATGACACAGTCCTTACTGAATTTAGAGAAAATCATCTGCTGTCAGTCCGTGATCCTGTTTGCAATTAGCACTGAAAATTGAATAGTAAAAGTAACAGGAAGAAAGAACTGAAGATCCTAGCCTTTGCCCCTGTAGGGAGTAAAGAAAACTACCTTACCGAAGATTGTCTCTCCTCTGCCTTATGTTTGTAGCTATAAGGTAAAGGGTTTTCTTGCCAGCAGAGCTTTAAAGGAATGAATAAGCTCCAAACCTGAAAATATTGGCCTGTTATAAAAATATAATAGCAGGGTAATAGCTGTGACTTAGTTTAGCAAATCTACAGTAATCATCTGCCCCTCTTCTACTCTGCACACATGACACATACTCTGTCCACAACAGTAGTTTAAATGGGGTTGTGAGGCACCAACCAACCAGACCCAGAACAATCAACCAGCCCCAGTCAAAAAAATTGTGTTTATAAAGCTGTATGTGAGCAGGCTTATAGACAAAGAAAATATGGGGTTAAATTCATGGGCATTATTGTGTGTAGAATGGAATTATATGGGGAAAATCCCAGGCACTAATTACAACACAGGAAATAATATTTAAATGTAAGAAGCAGTTTTTCTACCTTTTGAGTTTTCAAACACTGGAACCAGTTACCCAGAGGGGTGGTGTAGTCTCCATCCTTGGAGCTGTTCAAGCCTCCAAATGGACATGATTCTGGGAAACCTGTTTTAGTCGATGCTGCTCTGAGATGGAGTTTAGTCTATCTGGTGTCAAAAGATCCTTGCCAACCTCAGCCACTGTTATTTTTGTTTCTGTGGATGACCTTTGTGCTCTAGTACTTTCTCAAGGGCAAATGCATTTGCCATGAGGTCAGACCACAGGACTAAGTACATATAGATTCTGTCCCCCACTGTTACTGTGGCGGTCAGAAGCAACCAGTGTAAGATGAAGAAAGCAGAGGTGTTTCTTTAATGGTCTTTGATGTTGTATGCTGAAAGGGCAGATGGAGGTTGAAAGGGACAGGGAAATATAAAGGTGCACATGAACTGCAGTGGTGCAGAGTACTGCTGGTTCCTGAGAATTCCCAGCTCATGCCTGGTTTTGAGATCTACAGCATGAAGAAAGCTGTGATTCCACCTGTATCACCTGTACCACAGCTGAAGCAGCAATGCACTGCAATGTGTTGAGCTGACCATCTCCTAATGGTGCCTTGCTCTCTCTGCAGCTCCAAAGGGAATCTAAGGTAAACTATTTCAATCCCTAAGACAGTTGCCTTACTGAGGAGCCTAAAGGCACTTATGTAATGTGGACTGGTAGGTGGCACAAATACTCTTAAGGTTGCCCTAAGGTGTTTAAATGCCACAGAACACAGTTCAAGGCTCACCTTATTGCTGCAAGCCTTTCTTCCACTTGAGAAAAACAGTATTACAATTGCAGACTCTCAAACCAGGTGGGCTATATAACATTAAAAACTTTTTCTGCAATAAAGCAGAAGGGTGGGAGATACAAAAAAAAGTACTGAAGAAGCATAAGGCATCCACCAGGGTTTCCTTAGCAAAGATTAAATGCTAGAGATTCAGTCAACACTAAGAACAGCTATGGAGCAGTATGTTTGCAGTTCCCTAGAGAGCTCAGTATAGCCTGTTACCACTTCAATATTAGAATTAAATGAAGAAAATCAAGAAACCAAATCAGATTTGACCTCTGGGTATTCTGCTCAATAAGTCCAGCATAGCCCAAAGACACATAAACTAATGAAAATTATTAACCCACTTGCTGCTGTCTTAACATATGCCAGGTACAAAACAAACATCCTGCAGTTTATTTTGGTCCTAGGAAGCATGTTATGTATCTCACTTCCCAGGAAGACAATGCAGTTCTGTGACATGATGTTACAGTACAGATGGAGTACTGGTTCATTGCATAATGCTCTGGTGTTGGAGAATTCAAACATGAGCTGTCTCTATAGATTGGAAATGCCTGTCTTGCACCATTTCCAGGTTTGTTGTCACTCATAATATTTGAGGGAATGCTTCATGAACCAATAATGCATCTACGCTGAAAATGTTCCACAGGAGCTGTCAACCATCCTATTAGCACACTCACTGACACTGGCCACAGTCTTTAAATAAAAAATAGTTTTATTGAAGGATGTTCTTGGCATTTTTCAGTATTAAAATAATAAATAAATGATGACATGTTTTCTATTAAAAATTTAAAATTAAAAATTTAAAATAAAACAGTATCTACCTGAACTCACTTTGCAAACACACATTAATTCATTTAGATACAACATCTGAAAATCTCTGAACATATGAGGAATGTGCATCTCTTATGCACATGTGTTATAATTCCATATTTTTAGTTGCTAATGACCATCAAAAGTACTATAAATACATACTCTGTATAAAATGTAAAAACAGGTAGATTTTTTCCTCCTAAATTTTATCTAATTTTTATCTTGTCATTTATTTTTCAGAATATGGAGTTCTGAGGTGTCCAAGGCACACTGTTCTGCTTTTAATCAGGCTAAACATATATAAATGTAGCCATTTTAAGGAATGCAACCTGATGACTTTCCAGAGTCTGCACTGCAATCTATGCGCCTTTCTTGGTGCTGTGTTATCTCAAGAATTATCTAAAAATACTACCTTAACTGTACTTACTAGTAAGTCACTGGGAACAGATCAGACTTCCAGTTTTAGGATGAAGCTTTTGTGACCAATTTCTGAGGAAAAGTTGGGAACAAGTGATCTTTGTTTCCTGACCTGACCAGTTTTACCCTTGCTATTCCTCGCCCACTACTCCAAAGGCACCATTCTCTCGTGGAGAGTCATGCTCAGTGAGGGAAAAGCTGCATTTAATCAAGCTCATGTTCAGCAAGTTAAAAGCTTTGAAGAATAAGACTGAAGCTGGGTAGGAAATTATTTTTCATTCCTGGATATTCTTATTATACTAGTAATTGTTATCTAAACAAAAATTAGTAATGTGATGCCATTGCAAAGTGATAATTTTCTGGGGTGTCTACCCTGTGTAAGTCACAGGAGGTAATTCTTTGATTACATTTCTCAAGTTTGGGAGTAGACTGAAGTATGTAGGCTTCAAGAATTCACAGGCAGACTGAAGAGATTTTTGCTCATGAAGAATGTTAAAAGGAAAAAGGTTTGTTTAGGTAAGAGCAGGCAGAAGGAGAACATAATACATTTGTTCTTTTCCTTACCTTTGTTTATCTATTTTTTCCCAGTTTAAATCAATCACAAGGCAATGCCTTAAGTTTTCAGTTTCTCTGTTCTTTGGTGTGTGGCTTTTTATTCAGGGTTACTAGGATCTTTTCACAGGGTGAAGACACAACAATCCTATTCCACTTGGGGACTCAAGGACAATTTTTACAAACTTCAGGCTCAAAGTATAAACAACGTGAAAAGGAGGGCAGGGAAGCTGGATGCCTGTATGCAGATGGACTGAAACATATAAAAATGTGAGATCTCGTGGCTAGGTTCTCCTTTTGCTTCCGTCTTGGACCCATCCAGACAGAGCCCCAATTGTAGCACTGGTACTGCCTGGGTGTGGACTTTGAAGAAATAAATATTCTTTATTCCTCTTAACCCTGCCTAGTCTCTGTTCCATCTCCTCAAGGTATCAAAGGCATTGTGACTTCTAGGACTTATTCCACCTGAAGCATCTGGAAACACTAGCTGCCAGGCTGTCCTTTTCCTGGGCTTCAGCAGCAGCAATGGCAGCAGCATCCTTGCTGGTAATTTGACCAGAGATTGGAAAGAAGTAGGCAGCTCCTTTTGGAGGCAGTGGAAATGTGGCTTGAACATTATAATAAATATTTGAATAAACCCCCTGAACCTAGCAAACTCCAGTCAGATGGTTTGTAGGAATAGGTGGTCAGGTGCTCATGGTTTATAAGCTAAGCTTCCTTTCTGGGAGCCTTTCAGACTACATCACAATTAGGGGTAGCATGGGCCAAGCTGACTATGCATCAGCTATGATCTTGGATAGGGGAGTCCCTTGTGACTCACAAATGATGCAAATCTGGACTTCAGTAGTGATTTTACAACCCTGACTCCAGATGAATATTGAAAATTGCAATTATTTTTTGTTAAAAAAAAGTGGAAAAAATTAATTTATTCTAAGTGCTTTGTTTAAAAAATAAAAAAAATATTAAGTTAAGCTTTCTGCAAAATAATTCTGTAATTATTATTATTTTTCTAAGCACACATTCAGGGAAGCTACAATTTGTCTCTTAGAAAATATGGTACATAGTTAACTTAAAGTTCTTTTTCCAAAATATTTTCAAGTCAAATTGTTTATTGAAACTGCTTCTTTCTCAAAAGCAATATGCTCTTGGCTAAATTATGTAATTAGAAAGTTAACAATCAGTGCTAATCATCACAAAATACAGAATTTCAATGGATTCAATGACAAGGCAGTTTTTTCTTCTAATATTCATAAGACCTACTCCTACTCCTGCACATATGTGGAGGTCTTGAGATCATGGGTTACTAAGGCCTCTAAGAATTTGAAGTAAAACATTCAACCTGACAGGAATATTGTGGTTTTGGCAAGTATCTACTTTTTCCAGTGGTATTGCTAACACCTAGCCTAGAGTGAGCTTGAGTTAAATCTGTTCATGAGCACTGGTCTCATTCAGGACATTCAGGAACAGTGAGGAGAAAATGATATTGTAAGTATTAAGCATTTTTACATGTACCAAATACTCCTCTGACTGTAGCAGATATTCAGTGTATCCTTTAAATAATACCTTTCCTCCCAGTGTTCTCCAACTACTACGCAAACTACAGATGCCATACCACTAGGATGAAACTCCTTTTTCAGCTTTGGAGAACTTATGAAATGTTCCATGGACTGTTATTTCCATCTTTTACAGAGGGGTGGTTGTAAGCCCTTCTATATATTTCAAGATTTAAGAATTGATATGGTCCCACTGGCATTTAAAGGACAGTTATGACCTATTCCCAGCTCACTAAACACTCCATTGAGAATTCCAAACAGTTACAGATGACCCATGGCTCCTCTCAGCCCCTGCCTTCCTTCATCCTGAGCAATGGTGGAAATTGAGACTCCTGTCACACCAGCCTTTTCCAATGCCTCTTTATATTAAGACAGGTCACACAGGGTCACTGGTCTTTGATCTACTGGATGTCTTCATTCTTATTTTAAACTACCTTTCTCACGTTCCCATAACTCATAACAATGAAAGCAGCAGTTGTCTGCTCCACTTTCTAATAACTTCTGTTCAGAGTGGGAGGGAAAAACAGCTTTATTTTAAATGCAGGATTTTCTGTTGGAGAACCTAGCACTAATTGCTTTATTTTGTGCTCTGGTCTCGCTTCTTACTCCAGGAATACCTACAGACCACCTCTGTTTTCCCTTTGCCTATTTCTACCCCTCTTCATTTCTGTGCAAGAGCAAGAAGCAGAACTTTGCTACCTTTGTGATTATTAGCAGCCCTGGGTTCATACTGATTAGTCCCAGTGGCACAGGGTTAATGAGTTAAGTGTGCTTATTCAATTAAGCCACCTCTTTGTTTTAGCGCACATAAATTTTAACCTGATCGCTTCAAAATTACCTTTGGCACTATTCAGTAATAGAATAAATTGAATAAATTGAATCAAAAGAAAAATGAAAGCCTTCTTAGTTCTTAAGTATGTGTGTACTTGATTTGCCCTCAGTAAAAATAAATGGATAGAAAGCTTAGTAGAGGCATTCTGTTTCTGAGTTGATCTACAGTTTACATCATGGAATACAGGAAAACTGGAATTGTGCTGGGTCCTGGCCTAATGTTTGGAAGAATTTGGCACACTTACAAATGTTAGGTTGTTTTCAGTCAGAGTTACTCAGTTATCTATTTTCCTCAAAATGCCCTTGGACTATACCTTACTTACAGCAACTACTACAGTGCATTAGCTTGAACAGAGGATGAATGAGCCATTTCACTGCAACACCTTTTTCTAACAGAGCTGCAGAATATAGCAATTTACTTTCCTGAAAGCTGCATTTTTGGGACTGTAAATTGGTTGTGAATGTCACACTGCAGCATGGAAGACCAACTGATGGCTACAGTTAAGGCACAGCAGAACAAAAGTATTTTCATCTGTAAATAAGATGCTGAAAGAAAAGCCACCAAATCCTAGTCCATAGTTTCCTGTAATGACTCTTTGGCATACTAAAAATATATTTGATTTCAAATGCTGATTATCATTGAGAAGCATCACATTTGAATCTCTCTGATTAAATGGAGGACTTTCATAATGGCATTACTAATTACATTTGTATACACACTGACTGCCCTTAAAAATACCCTCTTAAGGTAAGATTGACCTCATCTAACATTAATCATTTAAAAATTAGGCACCTAGTCTAAGCCAATTATCTCAGCTGCCTCTGTTTTCAGTGAAGAGACAGACACCTCCAGAGCATGATTTATCATGTGAATCTTAAAAGGGGATGAATCTCCAGGTAGTTTGTTCCACTTATACTATGATGTCACCAACCACGGTTAGGTGAAATGACTTCTGCCCTCAGCACAAATAAGAAGCTGGAGAAAAAATTAAAAAAAAAAAAACCAAACAAAAACTAAAAACCACAGAAAACCCACTAAATGAATCAACAAAATCTCTCCAGTAATGCCATATGAAATGGTTATGAAAATGAATCCAATGTTACTCATCCATTTTGTTTTCTTCACATAACAAGGATATGGTCCTTAAAAATGGTGACATTTTGATTATATTCAGTGGTGTACAGAATATACTGACCTAAACAAGATTAAGTTTTTTACTATGAAACTTTTGTCAGGCAAGCAATTTTGATCTACCTGCATCTGAATGACTTAAATCCATTCTCTTGGGGATGATTGCTACCAACATTTCCTTTGGACTGCACTGATTACACCTATGAAAATATCTGACATATTTTGATATTTCCTATAACATTTGTAGCTGAATTTCCAACTCGAGTATACTCATTTTTGTTAGAAACTTAACAAAATCTTGTTTGGTGACTTGCTGCTATTGGTAATGTCACATAGAGGGAGGGACATTTACCTGATTCACTCCTTATACTGCACATAACCAGTTTTTCTTCTGGACTGGGTTCTTCTTAATCATATGCCTTTAAATCAACTTGTAACTTCCTTTGGGGAATATTCTCTAAAGAAATATTTTACAGTAAGTGATTCAAGGAGCAAAAGAGAGCTTGTGTGTCCTGTAAAAATGTAAAATAAAAATATAAATTAAATCAAATCACATTAGGGTCCTGCACAGAATAAATTCAAATTAAAATGCTCAGAGAGATCACTTACTTATTTGGCAGTTTAATCTGGCCTAGGATCCAGAACTGATTGCTGAACTATCTCCTAGAAATGTGATCTTCAAACTTCATCTTATTCACACAGAGACCTTGGCAGCACAAACAGGCAGTACATCACCCCAGCTGTATCGCTGCTGCATTGGCCTCTGGTTCTGAATTACAGCATCTATCACATTCTGCCTTTTGCTTGCCAAGCTTTTAAAGGTGTGCTCTTGCTCACTGTACCTTATGAACAGCTTTCCCTTCCATCATTGGGCCTGCTTTTGAAGTTTACTGATATCGACTTATAAAATATTCTTTCTCTGCATGCCTACCCCTCTGACTACTGTGTAACTGAGACATGCATGCATATCGGAAGTGTCAAGTCCCAGTTTGAAAGTGCTTTGTCTTGCTCATGCAGACTGTGAAAACTTCTGCCCATAAATATCTGAACCTCATATGCTTTTAAATCTAGACACAACATACATCCTTTGGTTAAGATCTATTTATAATTAATAGGGTGGCATGGACTGGCAGATTCTTCACTGGAAAGACTATAGACATAAACTCTATGTATATATGTATACATATATATCTGGAGACATGCTCTATTCCTCTTTTCATTTTTAATACCATCATATATCATATTTGTTTTTAAATTATGTTTTGCTCTGAATTTTTATTTTATAATAAATAGATGAATTTTGCATATTGACAGGAACTGGCCTCAAAGTCACATTCTCACTCTTTAGCAACATATCATGAAGATAACCCTGCAGTTTTCAGTATCCTGTTGATTTCAGTACCCTGCCCCTGATTTTTTTTTTCATATTACGCTGTTGTGGTTTAACTCAGCCAGCAGCCAAGCCCCAGGCAGCCACTGGCTCACTCTCCCACCAGTGGGATTGAGGAGAGGATTGGAAGGGTAAAAGGGAGAAAACTCCTGGGGTGGGATTAAGTTAATATGGGAAGCAAAAGCTATACACACAAGCAAAACAAAATAAGGCATTCATTCACTGCTTCCCATGGGTGGGCAGGTATTCAGACACCTCCAGGACTGCAGGGCCCCATCACACACAATGGTTAATTGGGAAGACAAACACCATCATTCCAAATGTCCTCCTTCTTTATATACTGAGAATGATGCCTTATAGTCTGAAATATCTCTTTGGTCAGTTTTAGTCACCTGTCCCAGCTGCATCTCCTCCCAGCCTCCCATGCACTCCCAGTCTCCTTGGCAGCTTGGCAGTAAGGAAAAGCAAAAGCCTTGGCTCTTTGCAACTGCTGCTCAGCAATAACAAAAACATCTCTACACTTTCATTACTGTGTTCAGCACAAGTCCAAAACGTGGCCCCACCCATACCAGCCAATGGGAAGTAAGCTAGCTCTACCACAGCCAAAAAAAGCACATATCCAAAATGTTGAAAATCACTGAAATTAAATCACCGTTGACTTTTCAGAATTTTTTCTTGCTTCGATTCTATTATTGTAATTCAGTGATTTACATACCCTAGGCATCAAATCTAAACAAGAATAATTGGGAAGAGCTAAACTCCAAGCCTGAAAGAAAGTGTAGTCAACCCACTCTATTCTTGTCCATTGATAAACAACTGTGTGCCGTGTGAGGCTCTGTCACCACCATCCTGTCTGGGCATATTGCCCAGTCCTTTCTTCTGGGGAGTGTCCCTGGGGCTCCAACTCTGGAAAGTACTCAGAGGGACCAACCTTCTACCTCATCCTCCCTGCAGAGGAAGCACATAGGTGTACCACAAAATTGGAATTGAAAAGGTCTTAAGACTCTGTTAGATATTTTCTTTAACCAGCTGCGGTAAAAATCTTTGAGCATACATTTCAGGAAATTTGTGCTATATTTCATTTGTGAAATGGCCACATAGCTCTAAACAAAACATGCCTATGAGTGCAAGTACTGTTTGTCTTTTATTAATAAATTAATTGATTGTGTATCCAGAATGTTATTTTTAATATCAATTTCTGACTTTTTTCAATATTCAGTGATTAAATAAAGAAATTAAAAAGCTACTGCTAGCATTAGTTGGTTAAAATGTCTTTGAAGCAGGCAAGATACAGGAAATCTACAGAACGGATTCTAACGCCTAAGCAGAAACAGTCAGAAATCACACCTATAGCTTTTGACTCAAACTCTAATCATATCCACAACCCATTTAAAAGAGAGAGAATGAAGGAAATAAGTTTGGACATTTCAGTGAGACAGAAAAAGGAGCACACTTGCTATCATTGTCCTCTTTCAGAAGCCCATAGAAAGGCATCTGTGGGGAAACAGGGGATCTGAGATCTTAACAGCTGACCCTTCTCCAGAAAGTAGACAAATGAGGGTGTCTGGATCAATGAGATGTTTCATGAAAAAAACATCTACAAAGCAAGTGGAATAGCAGGCTGCTTGACCATTCAGTTATAAGTGTGTGACTTCACTTAGTAATTCATTAGATGCAAATAAATTAAATGTTTAAATTGACCCAGTGTTGAGAAGAAATGTTGATAGCAAATTGTGAGTTCACAGATAAAAATACTGGAACCTTGCTCTATATTTCTGAAATCACACAGCCTTTGAAATAAAGGATAAAATTGAGTCCCAGGAGAATGGAAAATATGACATATGATATACAACAAATAAAATCACCTTTATAGACAAAAATTAGTTGGAGAAAACTATGGGGAAGTCTACTTCAACAACAGCAAAGATATGTTGCATTTTTATATAGTAAAAAAAGTTACTGAATTCCAGCACTGTGAAAAGGTGGATGATATCACACAAGTCCTGCTTTCTCATAGAGCTCTTTCTCACATGCTTCGGGAAGGGGAAACTGACGGCATCATTACTGCCACTTTTCCATTCTGACAGGATATGGTGATGTATTACCTAACTCTATCACAGTTTATATTATTGCATAAATGATATAAATGACAAAGTTTGGAGAGCACAGGTATTCCTAGAAAGTACCAGGCAAACCACAAATCATGTTAGCATCATCTGAGGACTTGAAAAGAACTGTGAGTTGAGTAGTTTTTTGTGGCTCAAGCACATGGTGGTACTTTTGGATCATTCATTTGCTGGCTGCAGCACTGAGCACTGGAAACAAAGTAATGTCTTAGACACTGTAAAAAAGAGACTTTTCCCAATTTTCCCTTCTAAAAATCATGGAATCACAGAGTGGTTTGGGTTGGAAGGGGCCTTAAAGATCATCTAGTTCCAACCCCTCTGCCACGAGCAGGGACACCTTTAAATAAAGGTGAAAGTACTTATGTCCCTATGATTATATATTTATATGTTAGCTATACCAAGAGATTCCTGGAAGAGATTAAGTCTGCATTTTAATAACAAGAAAAAAATTATTGTCTCAATTCAAATACAAAGTGAAAGACAGCACGTAGATACAATGTGAGAAGAAGAGAAGGAAGGTGGCAGTGATGATTATTACAGTAAACAGTGGTTAATAATTACCTAGTCATTGTTTAGCTTTCTATGCAAAATATAGTATGTCTGGAAGGCTGCTAATAATTTTCTTTAGATTTTTATTTCATTCCTGTAATATAGCAGTGTTCTTTACAGTTACTTGGAGAATTATTTTCCCCAGTGGAGAATCATAGAAAGCTTCCTGCTTTGTCTCTATGAAAAAAAATTGAAAGTAATTCACATATTTTGAAATACTAAGGCCTGTTAGGGCCAAGCAGATCATCTAGCCTCACTTCTCATATATCTCAGTCAATCTAGTTTCTCTTAATTATCTCTTTATTAATCCAAATAATATATTTGAATTAATGAAGAAAGTCGTCCTGCCTTGATGCAGAAAAGTGGTACATGAAGCTTCAAAAAGGTGCAAAAGCTTCATTTGCTTTTCCTAATTTGCTATTCTGCCTAACTACCCTGACTGTTAAATATTGTGATATCTTCCTAGTTTAAGTTTATCTGGCTTCACTTTCCAATCATTCATTGCAGTTTTGGCCTAGTGTTAGATTTAAATGTTCATTGGCAGCTGGAATCATCTCCTAGGAAGGCAATCCAGGGCAGTTCTCAAACAACTTTTAAATAAATAAAGTTTCTCAGCTCAAAACATTTTTCTCACCTTTAGAAGAAATTTCTTTATTTTTTTTCACTCTCATTCTTTAATCTCCTCCTGAGAAACTAGAGTCAGGATATACTGTCTGTTTCTCAGTATGATGTTGCTTGTTCTAGATTACAGCATGCTGCTATGTTAAATTGCACATCACTTGAATGAACCCACCTTGCTTTGTCCTCTCCTAGTTGTTATGGCAAATGTTGACACTTTTCTCAGCACTAATTATTTTTCACAGAATCAAAGAATGTTTGAGGTTGGATCTCTGGAGATCATCTAGTTCAACCTCCTTGGTAAAGCAGGTTTCCCTAGAGAAGGTTGCATAGGGTCATGTCTAGAGAGATTGTGAGTATCCCAAGAGAGGCAAGACTGCAGCCTCTCTGGATCAAATTAAGGTGTCCGTGATGGTGCACACACAGAAAGTCCTTTCTGACAGTGTGAACTTAAAATGAACCCAACATAACTTGTTTCCTTATACAACAGTCCATATATTTGAAGCTAAAGTGCACAAAACCACAAAGGGATAATGATTATGTGGCTAAACACACCACAGTGAGCTGGGGGAGATGTCAGGAACCTCTTAGTGAGAGGGGAAGGGCTGAAGCTGAAAACCTCAGAAGCTGATATTCTCAGATTTTCTATAAATACAACTGCTCTGTACTGTGTTTAAACACTTTGGATTAGTAGCTACAGTTCTCTGAATTCTGCATTTATTTGTCTGAAGAAGGTAGGTGCTGGAAAAGCAGAGAGGTTCAATATAACTGTTTCTGCTGGGTTTTGTACTCTGTACTGAGGTCCTGCCATGAACAGATTCCAGCAGGGAACTAACATTACAGTATCAAGACTTAGGACCTGATTCAAGTTGCAGTCCAGTCTACTACAGAATGAAATCAGCTGCACTTCATACTTCTGCAATCTCCTCTCATCTGTAGAGATCACAACCTTATCCTCTTTCATTCCTTTTACAGGGGTTGAGAGGAGAAATAACGGAGCTTTTCCAGGCCCTCTATCTATATGTAGCTCAAGCATATATCTCTTGCTTTCCTTGTTTTCCTCTGAACCAGGAGGAAAAGTCTTTCCATTGAAATGCTAATAGAGGAACAAACTGTATAATAAGACTGCATCCCCTTTGGGCCTACATGTAATTTACACATAAAATGAAATTGCACATGGCCTTGTTTCATAGCATATTTGTTTAATTATCTTTCTTAAAAGCCTTTTTCAATTAATTTTCAATATTTAAAAAAGGAATAAAAATGCCAATTTATCTGTGTACCTGATAATTAAGTACAGTTTGGGGAATAATTACATTATCTAATAGCAGAAATTTGTCCAGCTCTAATAACTGGCATTTTTCAACAGTTTTACTTGCTTTCTTGTTCTTCAACTGCTTTAATTCAAAAGAAGTTTACATTCTGTATGTGTCAGTCAGTCCTCACTCACCACATCAGACAGTGAGCAGTTGACCAAAAACAGCTCTGCCTTTGCTGACCTTGACACGGGAAAGAATGGACAAATGCAGGCTTGAAGCTCTCCAAGAGGGCCATTTGTACAGTTCTGTTATATACCAGTAAAAGGATAACCAATAGAACCAGGAAAGTACTAAGTTTTCCTCTCACTGACTTAGAGAAACCTCAGTCTGACATACTGTGTAGCATTCTGGTAATCTTCTTCCAAGAACACTGGAACGTCCTTGTTCAATATCAGTGGGAACAGATGTGGAAGAGAGGTGCTCAATAGATAATTACATGGCAATGCACACAGAAGAAGAAGAAGAAGAAAAAAAAAGAGTTATTTTGCATAGTCAAGAAAGTACCAAGAAAGATAGAATTACTTTCTGAAAATACACGTTGCTGGGATTAGTACCAAAGATGAAAATCTCTGAAGCACTGAGGCCCAAACAACATTTATGCCAAAACCAGCATGCTGATTTTTCAACCACCTCATTGATGAGGTAAGAAACGGCTCTATGTGGAAAATGTCCTGCCTGGACATCCATTTCCCTCCTTCTCCATATAAGTAGCCAAAAATTGTTCATTAAATCCTGGTATAGTGCTGTGAAAGGGCTGAGGAAGCATGGAGGGTTCTCGTCCAGGTAAATCACTTGACTCTGCATGGTCCCAACTGCTACTGTTGCACCAGGTCACTTCAAATGGGTAAGCCCCCATCTGTTCTGAATTCAGTTTATTCATCCATGAGAGCTGGAGTGATCCAATTTGAACTAAAGGGATATATTAGATGGAATGAACAAAAGCAACAGCTTGGGGTTTCAAGGTAAATTAAATTACTGCCTGGAAATAGCTGGACATAGCTAATATTGGCTACCATTGCTTAATGCGGGGCAGAACAAGACTCGTTGGTTCATCAAGAACCCAGAGCATTCACTTAAGCCACTAAGGAACAGTCTAGGTGTAAAACAGATTCCACACAGCTGTGGGTTCCTCTGCCATAGAAGGAACTTTCTCATATGGGTCAGATAATATCAAATATCTATTCTATCCCCATTAAAGGATCTGCTTCTGTACTTCTTACCTACAGAGCAATTATAATGGAGTGTAGGAATCACTTTGTCATTTAAAAGATTTAATAAACAACAGACAGAGAGTTTCACCTTACTTCATTTAAGGAGAGGATTTTCTACCTCTATGAGTTCTGTTTTTGTAGTTGAGCTGGAGGCAGTAAGATGGAAAACAGTCATGTCATGCATTTCACCAGTCTCAGGGTTGAATAAGTGTTGATTTTTGCAACCAGAATGGTAGGGGAAAAAAGAACAAGTATTAATGAAAATTCTTCTCAGTTTTTCTAAAGCCATTATTACTAGTTGCCAAGTTTAGCTTCTGTTGCTGAATCATCTTAGGAATGCAAGGGGAACAATAGGGTTTCAGGTCAAGTACTTGCTAGCTGCCTGACAAGGTAAAGATCAGGTTTTATTCAAACAGCAATCATCTTAAGGCAAAGCTTGGTCTCAGCTAATGCTCTCCACTCCCCAACAATACAACACTTCTCTCAGACTGCAGACTTCTTTCCCTGGAAGAAGAAATAGTAGCAAACAAAATCACCAAAAACTTGAGAAACAAGCTTACCAGCCTTATTTAAACATTTATTCACACTTTCTCCTACTTCTTTCTCTGCTTCTGGTTTATATTGCTTCACCTTGGAGATAATCAGGCTGATGCTGACAATTAGGCTTGTTAACACTTTCCTTTCAGAAGGCTTGTTCTCCAATTAGGCTGCCTGCCCTGTTCCACACAGCCAGAAGATAATGTGACTGCTCTCTGCATTTAGTCCCAACAGCATCTGCAAGGACACCTGGCAGCTAAGGGTAGAGATTTTAATCCCTGAACTGTCAAGGCAAACTGGACAATATACCAACTCAATTTATAATTAAAAATAGTAATATTTTTAATATATCCATATTTGTGCATGCGTGGTTTGGGGTGTTTTTATTGTTGGTTTTATGTTTGTTTGTTCTTAAGGGAATTAAAATTCCAGCTAAGTACCTTGTTGAAGTCACAAAAGTGCCTGTTCAAAGTCTGTTATAGAAAGTGCTTGGTATTCAGTGGATGTTAAATACCTAAGAAGCTTAGGCATCTAATTACAAATTTAGCTACTTACATATGTGGAAAATTTAGCTTGGAATGCTTTCTGTACAACTAACACTCATAATCTATGTTCAGTTGCTGTACCTGAAAGACCAGTTACTTTTTTTTTCTTAAAAACAGATACATTCTTTATTACATATAAGGTAGTTCAGTCATGAATCAAGAGTTTCTATTGCACCCAGAAAACTACACAAACCTGGGATCCTTTTTTCTGTCCCAAGAATGATTCCTTGTTATTTAGAGAATGCCATTATGAGCGACAGAAGCAGTAATGACAAAAGGGTGCAATAGATGATTAGCTGGATATTATGCTGCTTCCCATTCTGGTCCTGGAATGGAAGGTCTGCATGATTACAGCTGCAGTACAACTGAACCATAATACTATCTTGGATATGTCATGCATGCAGTTCCACCACAAATAATTCGCTTCTTTTGCCTTGCATAAGATCTCACAGACTAAGGTCTTAATTCTGATTATAGCTGTTCTCCATGCAGTCAACATCTTATTTATCCTCCCAAGCTTGCACACACTCTGTTGTCTATGTGCTGGTTGCACTCTCTTAACTTGATATATGAATTCTGGTTTGCCTCAGTAAAAGACCATAAAGTATTTGATGATGATGATGCAGACCTGAAAAGTGCTTCATAGCCAGTGGGCAGTGAATTTTTTTTGGATCAAAGAATATACACAGGCTGGGGCCATGGCACCAAAACTACTCTAAGGGGAATACTGTACATCATACAGATTGATTTTCAGGTCTTATCCTGTGTGTTTCTGTTTGTACATACCAACAATAATAGTCAACAGAATCCATGACTGCTGATGACGTAAGAGTGTATCTATAGACTGAGTGGCCATAAGGAGTGACTGTAGTTTTTATTATAGCACTACAGTCTAGAGTTTGTCAGTGAAATGGCTCGATGTCAAATGATACCTGTCAAACACAGAAATGTTTAACTCTGTTCTTGTGTTAGTATCTGTACTTTCAAGTTAAAAAGATTACTCCTTCTTCTGGTGAAGCTTCTAAGTATTTCTAGCCTTATTAAAAATAAAAGGATACCTGAAAAATGCTATAAAAGTAAGTATTCTTTGAATCAGTCAAAGTTTAACAATGTTTATTTTATTCCTTACCATATTTCCCACATTCTCTGCACCTGGGGGCTATTTATTATGGAAGTAATTACAGAAGCTATTGATAATACTGACATACAAAGCTGCTTTCCATGCTGCTGGAGACTTTGTGGTTCACTTCTGTAAAGACTTAATTGAAGAGCACTGCTAAGGAAGGCAAAATAGACAGTCCTTAGCTTGGTTTGAGGAGCTGAAGCTTCAGTGATTCTTTTGTGGAATACTAACAATAGCAGGAATACAATTTTCAACAAATTAAAATTTCAGAACAGCTACTCTACAGTCTCCCAGTGGGTTAGCTCCTACTTAAGTTTGGTTGAAAATGATGTTATAATCTTGACTTCAGTTAAGTAAAATATTAAGGAGTATTTCGTCTCTTACAGTTACGCAATGTCAAATGTCCATCTAAGTGAAGCTGGCTTCATAAATTACCTCCAAAATGCCTCTAAACACCTCTGTAATTCAGCTTTTATATTTGGGGATTGAAACACTGCTGACAGGTTTCAGTGGGCATTGTGTTCAACTTTTGATTTTTGTAAGACATAATTAATAGAGTGTAGAGAAAATAGGCATATACTCCCTGGCATAAAAAAACCCAAACAACCATATGATCCTTCTTCTCTTCAGACAGCCATTTCTATCCAACTCCACAGCAGAGAGGGCAGCACAGAAAAGTAGTGGGCACAGGAATGATGGAATTGTGGAAGAATGTAATATAATGCAGAGAATATCAAGAGTGTTGTAGAAGTTGAAGCCAAGGGAAATAATCCTTTGGTGTGAATATGTTGAAAGAGTATTCTGTAAAGCTGGTCAAAGATGTCATGCTCAAATAGCTTTTCCCTAAGACAATGGTGCTTCTGACAGAGCAGCAATTTTTGTGAGAAGATTTGTCATTTGGGGGAACAGTTTACCTTGCTGATATATTTCAACAGACCAAAATACAAAAATTTTGATAGATGAAAATTTGAGCAAATTTTTTTTCTGGTAGGCAGTTTTAAGGAGACTACATAATTATTGGATCTTTTTAAGGGAATAAAAAACTATTCATTTAAAAAATTTTCTACAGAATTAGAATGAAAATAGGAAGGGGAAGGGTGCTAAAAAGCAATTGAAAATAATAGAGGTAGAAAGAAAAATATGAAAAAAAAAGCATGGAATATGTCTGGGAAAATTTTATGGACAGGAAAATGATCAGTGTGAACAAATAACAAGAAGTCAAGAAAAGCAAATAAAAGGAAATAAACGGTGCAAAAACATATGGGCAAGTGCACATCTTTCTTATGATTCCTGGTTAAGATAGCAGATTTGGTTTTGACATTTTAGGTCTGCCAAGAAGATCATAGTGTTCCAACTTATCTCTTCATTGGTTTATTTCAAGTTTTACTTTTCATAATGGAACTATCATTGAAATCAATAGGAAGAGTTAATGCCTGCATATCAAATGGCAAGAAGAAAGCAGGTGCCATTCTATGCATAGAGCTGAGGAGCAGCTGGGGTGCAGTGTATGCCCACCCCAACTGTGCTTCATGTGGTTTTATCATGCCCTTCAACATTGTGGATGCTTTGCAAGACAAGGCACAGGAAGAGAATTACAGAGCCATTGCAAACCTAGGGGAAATCCTGGGGCTGATGACAGGATTTTTCATTTTCCTCACAAGTAATGCCATATGTCCCAACTTCTCCAACCTGACCATACTTTGCCCCACCGTCTTTATGGTGCTGACACACTTCTGTGCCTTTTCCTTTTGTTTTGCCTGAGAACCCCACTGCTATAACTCATGCCCCTTTCAGCTCTCCCTTCTCTGTGGCAGCTTGCCTTTGCTACCCCAGTTCTGATCCCACCTTTGTGCTTTTCAGCAGCACTCAGAAGCTTCTCAAAGCCAGAGTTCAAAGGAAATCCCAGAGAAGAAAGGCTACCCAGGGCTATGCATTTTCCAGCTTAAGCACAGTTTTTAGCTCGTATCAGGATTTATTTTATAATGTCAATGTGTTGCAGCAACACAATCCTTTCCGTAGTCTCCTGAATAAACCATGCCAGACGAGTTTAAAGGTAAAAGTCTATACCCAGTGTTTACAGGGAGTTCTGTAAGAGACTATTTTGTGCTCTAAAAGATAGGAAAAGATGTTGTTAACTGCCATAACTAAACATCTAAAATAAAAGAGGAGACTAAGCATTTCACCTAGTTGGAAACTTTTGCTGTACACAGCAGCAAAACACAGACTACAACACAAGGGAGGAGCCACTGTAATTGCCTTTTGCTGTGATCTCTAGATTTTTGATTGAAAGGATCATGTCTAGGGTTCTATGCTCGTTCTTTTCTCATAAGCTCTCAGTACTTAGAAGTCTTTTCTTCCACTCTTAATTTGCCTGGAGCAAGGCTTTTATCTAGACTTTTAGCCAAGAGGCACCTGCTGAAATATTCATTGGTAGAAATTGTGCCATGGGTGTTTTTCCCCATTTGTCCAGTTCTATGTCATTAAAATAAGGTTGAATGCAATGAAAATAGGATTTGACACAGAAGAATGGCATTCTCTCAAAAACTTTATATAATAGGCAATTAACCCTTTTCAGTGCAAGACTTGAAATACTGAAGACTGCTGAATAGTGTCCTCTCTCAAAGGCCCTCCAGCACCACATCAAAATGGAACTGAATATTATAACTTCACTTGGTGGAAGAATCAAATTTTAATCTGCAATCTTTGTTAAAGATGATTTAAAGATTTTGTTATTTTATTTTTATACTGATCTCTGCCTAAACATGATGGTCACTCGAGGAAATGCAAAATTCATGTGTCTTTACAAGCTTGTAATGTGTAACTAAAATCCATTCTTCTTTCCTTCCTGCATTCTCATAATACTCACATGGTCATATTAAATTATTCTAAGGACATTTTTTGTTTGGAATTTAGTCCAGGAATGAAAATAGAAGTATTAAAAAATTTCAAAGGTTAAAAATTAAATTGAATCAAAGAGGATCCCATATATATACAATTAAGCCTGGAATAGTTTTGACCTTATACAAAGCTGGCCCCCAAGCTCATCTGTTAGCCTTGCTTTGAGCGTGGGTCAGGTGAACTCTGTGTGAACTCTCTTGGGCCCTTCTGATCAAAATCATTCTGTGATTCTATTTTATTATTGTAATAGAAGCAGATACTCAATGTGCAGAGAGGAGTAATTTTTTAAAAAACAGTGTTTAAATTTAATCAGTTAACAACAGCAGGCGGTAAAACAAAAGTCTCCAGTATGATATTATTTCACCCTGTGTTTGAGGGGCTAATCCTAGGCCTGATCTGAGAGTCTTCCCAAGAATGTAAATCCAATTACATATAAGACATTTCCTTGTAGACATACTGGAAATTTCTTTGCATTTACTTGCATGGATCCTGTCAGATTTTGTTACCTGATAACACAGACACATAATACTTTAACAGTCTTTCTCTTCTCTAAAAATCTTAAAGAACATTCCAAGCAAGCAGAAATTAAAACATGTATAACTTTTTAAATGGGAAAATATTTTGGTTATGCACATGTATCAGTTTAAAAACACACAAAGAAATCAAGCCATTTTTTCAAGATTTTGTAATGAAAATAAAGGGCAATTATGATGGTGCATCTAAATGATATAACATAAGGCTTTCAGCCTGTCAGTGACAAAGGCTAGAACAGTTTCAGATAACAGCTCTCTGCCTCCTTGCCTTCACAACTCTGGACTGTTTATGAAACTAGGTAAATTATAGAAAATCTACAATTTAATGGAAATATTTTTTTTCTGTCATAAATGATAATTTGTATAGGTTACAGTTTGTGAAAATTTTAGATGTATATTCTTATTCAGCAAGCATTCTAACATATGCATTACAAAATACCTAAGTCCAAGATTTAAACAGTTTAAAGTTAAGCAAGAGAGTTTTATTAAAGTTAGACAATGAGAGACTTGTTGGCATTTGACTGATGGAAGGAGGTGAGACCCATATGAGATAGTGTCTGGGTATCTGCAGTCTCCCCTAGGTAATACCTGGAGAGATATATAAATAGATATGTACATGGAAGATGCTGCTGAGTGTCTCAAGGTCTAAAGCAAGGCACTTCTGTGCTAGCCCAGTGAGAAATTTCTGGAGCACAGGACCAGTCATTCCATTTTATCAGAGTCCTGTGTCAGTCCCTGAGGCTCCTTTCTGGATTTGACCAGAAGATTTCACAGAATAGAGAGGGTGACCTGAATCAGGATCTCTAAGGTCCACACCTGCAATCCTCATGGGAGCTCTGCACTGTTAGACACAGGCACTGGCTGTACTCTGTGCTGCCTTATTCCAAAAGGAAGGAGTGCAGGGGAAGATCCAAAAGCTTTGATTCTTTTTCAATCATTACCAAGCTAGGAATGATAAATCTGCCATGAAGTCTCTAACCTTTTGGCCTGCCAATTACAAAGAAAAAAAATAGAAATCCAACCATTTCAGTTAGTTCAGATTTTTCCTGAGATGCATGAGAACTGGCACTCCAGCAGTAACATGCTGGGTTTAGCCTTTTTGGCAAAGTGAGGCTGTATTCCCATCCTTCTGCAGTAAAAATGCTGAGAAAAGGCCTTGTCTGCAGGACCTCATATCCTAGCACAATGTTGTAAGTGTATCACCAAATTCTGCTCTCAGGTACCTTAGTGTATATCTGGAAATGCTTTACTAAAGTGGATGGCTGTGATTCCAGCTTTACAGCAACATCACTGGAGTAGATTTTGGCCTTTGGCTGCTTTTTTTCAGACTTTTCTCAGTGCATAGTAGCATATGTGCTATTTCAAAAGAAAAAAAGTCATAATGTTGCCATGATAGAAGTACAAGTGCAGCCAAGGGTGTTAGAGCACAGCTCTTGATTAGATCAAAATTGCTTAAGACAAGACTGACTGCTTCATTGACTTAACACAGCTGCAGGATCTGAAAGATTCTGATGGAAACAGCACCAGTGGTCTCTACAACCTCCTTAAAAACCAGCCTCTTACACTAAAAAAAACCAAACAAACAGAAAAAACCCTAAACAAACAAAACCTCCAAACAAACAAAAACAAACAAACACAAAAAAAACAAGGAATGAACTAGAAGAAACTGCAGTAAATGAGAAGCAAAATTTTAATAGATAAATGTAAAAATATTTTTGTACAGTAAAGCAAATACCCTGATAACTACTTAACACCACTGAACAGCAGTCAGAAAATTGCAATTTAATAAAAAGGCAGTTGGCATAATTGGTAAATGAACTTTCTCTGCTATTCCACTGTATTCTGTCCAACCTGATATGTTAGCAACAGAATAAGCTTCACTTAACCCTCGGACTAGATGGATTAGGAGTTAAATACAGCAATTCTGATTATGATAAATAAAAAAAAAAGATGGAGAATAGCAGTAAAGTACTTTGCATCCCAAGAGTATGAAAACATTTAAAGTTTATGGATCTGGCACAGGAAAGAATGATCATGATTACAGCTGGATTGCATTTCGGTATTTAAATTGTGATCTTTGATTCAACACAGTCAGTTTTTCTAACTGGGAAAGCAAATGCATTCCAACTTTTTTTTTTGTTTAATTCACTTATTAACCAATTCAGCAGTGACTTTCTCAGATATATTCCAAATATTCAGCATCAATTTGCTGGTTTTGGTCAATTCTCCTGCCAGTGGATGTGCAGACCTTCAGAATGAATTAATTTAAAACTCCAAGTAAATATTTGAGGAGCTGTTCTGTAATAACCTCCACTCATAATTGAGATGCAGGTCCCTTTTGGACAGTTCCAGGAATCCCATGCATTTTATGGGCACATTTGGGAGAAAAACAAAATCTTTTCCTGCCCCTATACCTCAGTTTCTAAAATGGTCTCTTGGGAGCACACAGTGTATACATATGTGTATACACAACCTTTCTGACATTTTTACTCCCTTCTTTCCATCCTGTACTGAGAAATTCACCTGAAAAAAAGCTACTTGTTAATGGTTTCTAATATCCTCTACTTTTTTTTCCAAACAATGGCAAACTATGAATGGCAGCAAGGAGAAAAGTTGTTTCAATACTGTTTTTTACCATCCCTCTTAAAATAAACTCTAAAGAGCAATTAGATAAAACACACACTATTACTCCTAGTGAATCTTTGGACAAAGTATTCACTATTACACCCTAAATATGAGCACGTATCGCAGTGACTCAAAATACACCAAATAGTTTTGGTCTTGAAACTGAAGCCCAGAGATTACCTTTGGCAGACTATTTGCAATACTTTCATTTTGGTTGAAGAAGTTTCCACTAAATTGTTAGCACATCTCTTTGCAGACAGATCTTAAATATTGCAAAAACAATGATTGCTATGAAAAATTGCATTAAATTAAATTTTATTTAATTGCAATTTATTTAATTAAATTTAATTGGCATTTGATAAATTCTTTTTCTGATATGGAATAAATCTTGCATTTATAGTTCTCTCAGGTATGTTATTTCCATGAGCTAGTGATTCCCTGTGGAATCAGGAATAAACAGGAAGTTTGCCCTTCCTGCTCACTGATGTTTTTAAGGAGGACAGAATGTAGGATCAATGCAATATTTACACTTACTTCTGAAATTAGCAATAACTTATTATAGACATGGGAATTTCACACAAGCAGACAGATATACAACAAAAACATTATACATCATTTCTTTTACAGAAAGATATTGGGACAAAAAAACCCAAAAAACCAAAAGACAAACACCAACAAATAAATAAACAAACAAAATCAAGAAAACACTCCTGGAAAAAAAAATCAGGATAGGAGGACAATGTTAGTTAGTGTTTGGCTTTGAGGTTTCATCAGAATCTGAATCTGAATATAAAAGGAGAAGAGCACACTTGAAAACTCTCTGAGATCACAGAGCTTTTAGGTGATTACTTGGCATGCTTGGGTTCTTTTGAATCTTACATCACAGAGAGTGAGGACAGCTTTACTTTGTACTGACAGTTATTTGTGGAAAACCTAGGCACAATTCTGTCTTGCCAAACAGGTACAGACAGGGTAAGGTCTTCCCTTTCATTAAATTAAACTGGACTAAAGACCTATACAACATTAAGATTGGGTTCATGGAGAAAAAAATATCTCACAGAGTTATTCTGCAGTCATCATTCTCTTTTCCAGGGAAGGAAAAACCTGTGGAAATGCTTTTGTTATACAGAAGTGGCCAAAGAAAATTACAAATATTTCCCTAATTCCTTTTCCTAAAAGTCTCTTTGGAATTTGCTTTACTCAATTCATAGATAACACTTCTCTGAAGTAGCAAAGATATATCCAACTCTTTTTATGTTTAAATATGAAGCTGAAAACCCTAATCGCAATTTAATTTGACTAAATACTTACATACTTTATGGTCAATCATCCAGATCTTTTACAAGGTTCCTTGGCTTTGGAATTAGTAATCTCAAATGGTACTATATATGAGCCTTGTCTAACATGACATATATTGAAACAGACTGTGGAATGATCGCTTAGAGATGAGAACCTTGCTACAATTTTAGTGAACCAAAGCTAAGAGGAAAATTATTCAATTATAGTAAATTTACAGTAGCTTCATATTTGATAAAAGTGGTTCTTCTATCATCAGAGCATCATATTGAAAACCCTTGAGCAGCAAAATAGCTCTAGAAACGCCGAGGATGTTTTAGCCGCTTATTAAGAAAATTCATCTGTCCTGATCTTTCTATGAACACTTTGGCTCTTTGTACAATAATGGCTGTGAAGACATTTTTGGTTAGTGTGTTGATGGTCCAATTTGCCTTGGATAGCCAGAGAGATAACACCAGAGAGAGCATTGGAAATAGTTGTGGTAGAATTTGCGGCCCCATAATTAACCCAGGGACTGTCAGTGCTCCAAGTGGCACCTGTAGAAGCATTTAATGCAAAGAATTCAACTCTCCTCTTTCATTATAATATTGAGAAGTCTGGGGGAGAGGAGGGAGTCCTGATTTCTTCCACAATGTACATCTCAGATCACTGTAATTTGTACCAGTCTGTTGTATTTCACTCCCATAGATCTGATCAAGTGAGATAAGTGTCAGCGAAGTCAACCAAAAGAAACAGTTTTGTGGGACAGACAGTACAGACTTCTGAATTTGAGAACACTCAAGCTTACAGGAAAATATCAAAAGTCTGTCTTTTAAAAATAAGTGGTTTTAGTCTTCTGAAGCCATTATTAAGCTCAAATTCAAATTCAGCTGATTTAATGCTTGTATAAATACAAGACTAACAGATTGCAGTGTCTTTCAGCTCACCAATTTGCTCTGTAATCAGCAATCCAGATGCTCACTTTCCAAAATGGAGGAAGTGTACAGTCTCAGTGGTGATGCAGTTATAACACATATATCCCAAAAAACCTTGTACAGAGTAACCACAGCTGCTGGTGACAAAGTTGTGAACATAAATTCCTTATAAGGATCATCTCCCAAGTCACTTGCAGTTTTCACTCCAGAAATTAAAATTCTATAAATGGCCAGGAAAATATAACGTCTTGGGCTCAGATGAAAATATTTATTTACCTGTACTAATTCCTGCTCACCTTCAGACCATGTAGAATTGGACAAATGGTCAGGCCTTTTTTTTCCCCACTCTCTTTGAAAGAGTGTTGTACACAATAAAAGTTATGCAAAAGCTCATGAAAAGGGCTGCTCTCTGCTCTGTCACTCATAATTCATGAGTGAATATAATAAAGATTGCTTTTTGTCATAATATGTGCACCAAGCTGCTCTTTGGGAAGTTATTTGTAGTTGGAATGTACAAAGATTGCTAAATGGTAACTAGAAAAATCTTAATTTTCATTGTTTTTTATTTTGCTTTGGATTCCTGAATACTCTTGATTAATATCAGCAACGAATCAGTATCAGAAAATGATGCTATGCCTAGAGTGCTCAGTCATTTATCATGGACACTTTGTTATATTTACTTCTCTGGCATTTGTAACTTGCATTGCAATTCTGTTTGATTTAGCTACTTATTTATTTTTAAGTCTGAATACAGCAGACTATACTTTTGCCACGAAGCAAAAGGTATGTATGATGTTATTGTTACTACTACTGTCATTTATTAAGATAAGCCTTTACCTTTCTATTTTTCTCATTGTAATGGGCAAATTAAGCCTGACTAAGCAAAAAGATGCTATCTGTAAAGTGGAGAAGATAGTGTGGTTTTATTGCCTTTTAACCCAAGAATTGTTGATTTCTTTGTCGTAGCAGGGCTTGACACTTAGGGTAGCTTGAACCTGCTTTGCATACTGTGAATTCCTTCAACAGCAGCATGAATTGTGACAGGGACTAATTAGAATTTCCACCCCCTCTATTCAACTCTTTTATTTTTGATGAGTGCCAGAACCAGTAGAGGAAGTTTAACTAAAACCAGATAAGGAAATTAGTCTCCAATTCTGGAAGTTAAGGAAAGAGAAGATGTACATTGCAGTAGGTACTTCTGAGCATGTGTGCTTGCGACTGTGATATATATATATATTTACACCTTAATTCTTTTGTGTTTGATACACAACTGTTTGTGACTTTGTAACATTTGAGAGCAATACATGTGAAGACTTCCAGCTGCTCCTTCAAGGTATCCATCCAGACCCCGATGAAGCTAGGGGCAGTCTTCCTGGTTGCTTTATTTGATCTTAATGTCTAGTTTTATGTACATGGGAGCAAGCTAGTATTTTTTTTTTTTTGATGTGGAAATAGGGTATGACAATTAACCTCCACTCAAGGTAACCAGCCCCTTTTGATATTTCTCACATTATATGTAAGCCTTTCTGAAATCAGGTGAAATCCCATGGGTTGGGGATGCATATGTCTACTGGGGTAGACTGCAATTAAATAGGCTCCAGTGTGGACACATGAACATACAATCTACAATTGTTATTATTATCCTTAATAAATATTTATATTGTTGTAGCCTGGAAGAGCCTCACTTAAAAACGTTGCCTGTTATGTGCCACTCAACTTCCAAATAAGTCAAAGACTGTTCCAGTTTGTAGCATCACACAAAGATGCAGTGGCGTTTATCAGCTAGATAGCTGAACTAAGAAGTGAACAAGTCTGTTTAGTACCACCCTTGTATCCTTATCACTGGAAATGCTGCCTGAGATATTTATAATTTATGCTTCTCAACTCAGCAATCCAGGTGCAAGGTAAGAAAAATATAACTCATATAGCAAACAAGCCTGTCATGTGCCATTGGCTCTGCTGGATGAATTGATACTGTTCTGTGCATAGCTACTGTGCATTTTCTCATAGTTGCTTCGTGCTCATCATCTGGCTATATGCATGTATAGCATTTAGATTAAAACTCTCTGCAACTAAGTTCTGTTTGTACAACACCTAGCATGGGATGAGACCCTAATCCCTGATTAGGGATCCTAGCACTAGTGTACTACGAATACTACAGAGCAGAGCAGGGACACTAAGTATAGCGTAGCTTAAAAAAAAAAAAGTAACTTAGTCTGCAAATAAATGTTAAGTAATCATATTAAATAGTTAAATAGTTTTAACTCTTTAACTAAACCTACTATAAAAGAGCCATTACATTTATTTATTTATTTATTACAGCTCTTATGCATGTGTTTAAAATTATGTATATGAAGAGCCCCAAGATTTCAAGGATACTAGTCATATACTTAAAAAATTAAGCTTCAAGTTAGTGAAATACAGCCTTAATGAGGACAGCTTGGATAGTTCAATATGCACAATGAATTAATCACCTGGCAGCCTAATTATGCTGTATTGAAATGTTGATCCCAAGTATCGTCATATCAAGCTGTTCAGAACCAAGGCAACTTGTAAGGTTGTCTGTGCAGTATATGTGCAGATATTCAGGCAGAGATCATCCTGCCTCAAAGTTTGCTAACGTCCATGAACCCTTTGTGTCCACTGACTTGAAGGGGAAGTATTTCATGTAGCAGTCTCAAAAGAAGAAATGTTCTTCCTTAGGAGCAAGGGGGAATTCCTGAGCATGAATTCAAAGGGAATAAAATCAACTTGAGAGTGGGAAAAACTGCTGAAAGTAGTTATGAAGAATTCCATAACTGGCATAAATTGTGAGGGCCCCATCAAAAGAGGCAGTTTCCTCATTGGTAGCGTAATATCAATGTATCAGGACAATGCACACCCTCTATGGTATGCTTATCTGAGCAGGGTGCTTATTTTAGGAGAGATGTTAGGAAGATGGCTTGATGGTAAGATCCTCAAAAATTTGTAAGTGTTGAAGGAGATCATTTTAGGACTTCCAAAGCTATTTCCTTTACATCCCACTTTTGCATGCCTAATTTACTGCTGCAGTCAGCACATTATAACTATGAACGAGGGAACAATTTCATTCAGGTTATTCTGTGAAAAATCCAGGCATTCACTGCAAATCTGAAAAGCTAAACCTGTAACCTGAAGTTCCATAAATAACTGCACTTAGAAAGAATATAAGGTATTTTTTACTGTCTCAAACAAGACTGTATCCTTCATGTGGAATAACACTGGGGAGTTTTTAATATTTTCTCTTTCCTTGATGTTTTTTGATGCTTTTGGTTTTTACACAATGCAAAGATTGTGGAAGGTAGACCTTCTGCTTTTAGCAAGCAATATCACAAATACAGCTTTGTTTTCTACCTGACTTGTTCTTTAATTACAGAAAATTAAATAAAAGAACTTTTCCCACTCTAAGTGTATTTGGGAAATGTTCAGACATTCTCTTAAAAGTGTAGAACTTTAGTGCCTTTAGGATATAACAATGCTTTATTTGGATTCAAGTGATTAAAGAGCTAATTTTCTTAGTGGGAGGTTAGAACATTTATACAGAGAAACTGCATTACAGGAATATGGATACATTTGAGTTCCACGGGGGCCCAGGGAATTTCAAATTCCCATCTCTCTGCTTGTAGCAGCAAAGACCATAAAAAAGAAGAAGAAAAAACCTTCAATGCTTTGTATCTTCGGAGCCTAGTGTCTTCTATATAGCTGGAGACAGCTACATTCATTTTTCCCCAGGGGACTAACTTTTTCTGAAGTAGTCTGTTTGGTCTTTTTAATTGTGAAGTCATAGAGTTAATTTCCTCTGCACTGATTTTCAAATGATGCTGTAAATGTGAGGTTCAGATTCTGTTTCTGTCTAACTGATTTGGTTGCTTAGTACTTTCAAAGAAGTTTGATTTCATCCAAGTTAAAAATTTGAATACAGGAAAGCAAAGATCAGAGCATAAACTCTGGGCAATACTGTATCATTTTTATAGTTTCATACAATTGTTTCCAATAAAAGAAAGGGCTCTGTAACTGCAATATTTTCCATTCTATATACAGAGCAGAATTGCAACATGTATTTGGAAGAATTATTTCTCTTATTTTTTTACGCCGTACCAATTTGCTGAATTAAGTTTGACGATGCTGCTCATTGTCCTGACAAATAAGCTGTTTGAATGCTTTTCCACAGTATTATCTGGAATGAGAGTGCTGATTTCTAGATGATGAAGGTTATGGTCTCCATTTGACAGCCAGGTAGGCATTTCACCCAAGAGGAATGGAAATAATCAACAGTGACTTTGGTCTCAATCCAGGAATTAGCACATTTAGGCTTGCAGCAATGTCATCTTCAGTGATTATGAGTCATTGGCTTGGATTCACTCAAATGAAGACATCTCCAGCAGAGCTGCTGGTTCATTGTACTGTCCCTATAGTGAGTTCAAATGAAATTAGTTGTTTGCTGAGTGAAAGGCGTGAAAACCTTTAAGCACATATGGCTTATACATTTTGTCTAACCAAAACCAGTACTGCTTTCAGTGTGTAGATGGACACAATCATCATCCAAGCTGAAGTGAACCATCTCCTCTAGGACTCTGGAAAATCTCATGCTGCTTCTTTGACAGCAAAGCCACAGTTGCATACTCTGCACACTCCTTCAGCTCATTGCCTGGTGATTTCTGCAGGTTATCCATAGCAGTAGAACTGCTACGGAGAGAAATTTATTCCACTGCCATATAGATGGATGATTGCACAGGACACAAAAAAATTAACTGGAAGATTTCCTCAACAATGTATTTTTTAACTTATCCGCCTGCCACTGGAAACCAAGTATTTTCCTGATAATATTTCCATTCATTCACATTTAGGTCTTTTTGCTGGAAAAAAAAGCACTGGCACTGGAAGTGACTTATGACAAGCATGTATTACAATGCATTTCTCAAGTAATAAAAAACCTGTCTTTAATTTTCCATCTAACTGAGTGCTGGACAAGTAAACCTTGGCTAATTAATAACTAGAGTGTAAAGAGCTAACCAGTGGTGGGTATAATATCCAGGAAAATCAATTGTTTCAAACTCTACTCTGATTTCATAAGGATCGTTGTATGAAGTAAATTCCATTACCTGGGGAAGAGACTAGGAAAAACTGTAGATGTTTTATATTGTTGTTTGAAAGCTGAGGAGATTAATGCTAGATCCTTTATTTTAGTGACACAGCACAGTAATCTGGGTTCAGACAGTTGGTTTATTGAAAGGAAACCCTTTTTTTGTCTGCATTCCAGGATTTAAAAGAAAAAATAGAAGCTGGGATTAGAGCCAGACTGAGGAGAAACGATGCAGTCTGTCAGCAAGCCCTCAGGTAACAATATCATAATTTATAAATTCTACCAACAATAGCATAGTAATTAAAGATGTAAGTTTCCCTTTTCCTTTCTCTATTTTCAGCAAAAAATATTTCAGAATGCTAAACTGTCTGTGTGTGTCCCAAAACAAGCATTTAAACCAAAAAATCTCAAAGAATCAAACCATACACAAGGGCTCCATTTGTGTTTCTGTTATGACTTGCTCTTCTTACTACTTATGCTGTAGTAGCCTAGTGGCACTCTGGACTTTCTGACTTGTATGGCCCAAAATCATTTTCTCACAAAGGCAAATTTGAGCATTTTGTGGTTTGTTTTGATTTAAAATGAGGAGCACACTTGCCTGGATCTTCTTGTGTTCCTTGGAGCTTGTGACTTTGCCCTAATGAGTTCCATTCCAGCTGTATCTAGTGTTTGGCCCATTAATTTATATCTCTTGGGCTAAATGAATGAAGAATGGGGTACACATGGGGAACAGAACAGAAATGGTTGGCTGGTATAACAGGACCTACTTCCTCCAATTACAGCAGCCCTGATAATACCATGCTCTTAACTGTGTAGGATCATGTTGATCAATACAGAGAGTTTACTGTTGGCAAATGATGGTGTTTCAGTGACAAACAAGTACTACATCATTTTTGTTGTGACTAATTAGAGTATTTTTAATACCTATCTAATTTCTGCTTATTTCATTTGTAATGGCCTAGAGTTATGGATGTTATTTTATGTAATGTTTCTACAGTACACAGCACAATAGAGCTCTATTTATGATTGGGAATGGAGAGTGGTAGAGTAATAGTAAAACCAATAATATTAATAATAACAAATTAATTATATCAGTTAATACTGTGAATCTTGTCAGCACTCATGAGTTAAGCATTATTGGACTAGTCTGATAGTTAAATGGCAGGCTGACAGGGAACATTTCTGTTTAACAGATGGTACTGTGCAAGTGCCCAAGCATAGTGTTAGGACATTGTGTTGTACCAGGTTCCACCAGACATAAAATGAAGACCTTGACCACTTACAGCCATAAACAAGAAATGCCATAGAAAACAAATGTACTAAACACAAGGCTTGACTACAGTATCATCTAGAATCTGAAAAAAAAAGGTCTTCTGACTATTGGATATTTAATCTGATCAATATTGGCCAAATCAATCTCTGAGACTTCTTCTGCTAAGTTCTTCTGCAGTGTCCCTGAATAAGGTTCATTTCACCTTGTACATTACATCATTTCACAATATTTCCCTGTAGTGCCCCTTACCAGATCCTGCATGGCACTGTTTGGTTTCTTTTTTAATAATGAATGGTTTTGTCTCCCTATCTACAGATCTGACAATTAAGCTAAACAGTACAATGTTCTTATGGCCTCCATACCTAGGAATTGGCCTTCTAGCTTTCCTTGGGGAAATACTGAATTGTAACTATCAAGGTATTTGAAATGGATTTATGACTCGAAAATGTGTATTATTCCAGGAGGGAAGTGACGTATTTGATTTTTACTTTCCCATTTTCAACTGTCTACTATAACTGTCATTAACAATTTCAATGACTTCATTTGCTTTATTCCTTATTTTTTTACTGAATGTCTCATGAAGAAAGAGTAAGTAAGAGTAGAAAGTTGGACAGTCTTTCCAAACATATCTCCTTTCAGAAAATTCTTCTTATCTTCATCTTTCACAACATAAAGGAGAAAATCTGATTTTAAAGTCAGTTTGCTTTTCTTCTTTAGGCCTTGAAACGCAAGGGAAAGAATTGTGATCTACCCAAATTTATATCCTGATATAGCCTGAAGTGAACCTAAGCAGATGAATAAGGGCTGTGTGGATTTACTATGCCCTTTCTTTGGTGGATCTCTCTGCTTGACGACCTGAAGTGGGACTGGTTAGTCCCCAACTTAGGAACAATTGGGAGTACCTAGTAGTGAACACAACCACTAAGACTGCCTCTGCCCAACACACCCTGCAAAAGTTTCGTGCAGTGCAAAACACTCACACAAAAACCAGGTAAGTATCAAAATGCTTCTAATATTTCCTTATGCAGGTGATTGTCTTTTCTCTTTCATAGCCTCCAGGCAATATCCTTCAGGACTCATATATATGTCTTTTCCTGAGTTAAAGAAGAAAATGCTAATGATTTCACTGGACAATTCTTGCAGTCATTACTACATTGATAGTAAAAACTGATATTCTCCTAGAACTACTTGTTTTGCTAATCTCACTTAGCCCAGCAGCTTAACCTGAGTATAATTCAAAATATTTGAATTTAGGAAAAAAGAGGAATGAGTAGGAATGTGTGTTGGTTAATGAAACAAAATCCTAAACAAATAGTGTCACAGGTTGTAATTATTTAAAGCTTAGAAAGATTTCTGGGAAGGCAATGAAATAAAAAATAATAGGTGAATTCATGAGGGCTGCCATCACCATGAATACCACCATGACCTCATCGACCTTCTTCCCAAACAGTGCTACTTACTCATTTCGGGATTCAGTTCACAGTCGCTCTCCTGGCCTTTAATGGAAGTGAATGACTTTGGGGTATGAGCAGGGCATGATTATAATACCATAATGAACTACCTCCTGCATGTGTATCCCCTACCTCGTACTAGAGGGAATTAGAATGACCTCAGCTGTATGTCATAGGCTGTTAGCAGTGAGCCCAGGTACGTGAGGATGAGCTTAGTCTTAACATGGGAATATGAAGTGAACTGGGGGCTGGACCCATAAAGGACTTAGGTCATGCAACATGATATTTTTAGGTGCCTAACAGCTTAGTGAAATTCGCAGTCCCCAGTGTCACAGGCAGCACATGAAATGCAGGGAGTCTGGAACCTAGAGATGAACCCTTTAAAACCAGGAAGCTTGTCTCTATCAGACAAGAAGAAGCTGATTTCCTCTTTCAGGGAACAGGGGTCTCTTGAGTTCCTAATCACAAGGGAGCTGGGCACCTAGCTCAGAGTTAAGTTTTCCTTGTGGGGCTTCATGCATAGAAACAAATACACCTTCAACCAAAGTCCTTGTCAGGGAGCAGTTTTGAAATCTTTATCTTTTTTGATCTGGAGCAGAGATTGAAGTTTTTTTTGATTTTGGGTTTTTTTCTGGTTTTTTTTTCAGTCTTTTTTTTTTTCCTCATCCAAGAACATTGCCCAAATCACTTGGTTATCTGACATGCTGGATGAAGTGTTCAATTGCTCCTAGCAAAGAATTTAAACACTGTATATATAATTAAAGACTCAGATTTTGGCAGCAGATGAGTGAGATGTTAAGGATCATTGCAATGCTTAAAAATTGGATTGATTTGTCCCAAATCTCTCTGTAGACCTAACCCTAAAAATGCACAACATTTGGAGCCTGTATCTAGCAATATTTAAATTTTGTAATGGCTGTAACAGTGAAGTTCTCTGAGTTGTGCAGCATAGCAATGAAGTTTTAGACGACCACAGTATTTGGCATACTTACCTAATTAGCAAAATCTCACTCTTGTTACAGTATGTAGATGACTGTAATTAAAACTTATAGCTGGGTAAACCGAGGCACAGGAAAATTCTGACTTGCAGGAAATCACATGAAAATCTCAGAAAAAAATTCTACAAATGAATCTCCTTTTGTTTGCATCTCTCTGTTTTCCATTTATACTAACCCACCTTCTGTGCTATGTGCATGTCTGCAGAAAGGAAAAATATCTTAGAAAACAGCTATTGGATGTCACGTAAATTTTTAAGAGATTCTCTCTCCAAAGGTAAGATACTCATGGAAATAAAATCAAATAATTTAGCTTTTTTTAATGGATGTTAGTTAGCTCATGAAATCAGAGCTGTTTGCAAGACACCCAGTCCTGTCTATTTTCTTTCTCTGAGGCACACACCCACTCCTGGAAATGTGTTCTCTCATGTTAGGAGCTCTGGTCTAACCATCCCAATATATAAGGTTATGAAAGGATTTGCTTAAGGCATTTTTATTTTTATCCAGGCAAGCAGTCAGAAGAAGAGGAAGGCAGTAAGGGGGAACAAAATGATCTTGGATTTAACATGGATGAGAAATGTGAAAATGTGTAACTCTCAAATGCTTGTGCTTTGGGAGACAGTACTACTTCAGCTTAAGAATGAATGAAAGAGACAAGTGATGTGCAGTTTCTTGTTCAGAATGAAGTAGTACAAGAAGAAAGGTTTGGACAAGGGATTTGACAAATAAGTTTGAGAATAATCTAATTGCAATGGACTGGGTAGACTATAAAGCAAATTCACATCTTTTCTAATAAGAGGCAAAACCAGACTGAAGATAAGATGAAATAACTGGATCTGATGAAGGAAGGTTTCTGACCAAAACATTAGGCCAACAAAATTTTAAGCTGAATCTCACAAAATCAGTGCAAAGGAGAATATCACAAGGTCAATGCATTTTTCCAGCTTTCATTTCAGCTTTCTGGTCAGGCCGTGTGATACGTTAAAACCTTTATTTTCAGACAGTGTTAAGTGAATGTGCAGCTAGAGATGCACCAAATGATGATACTGAAGTAAAGAAATATCCCTTGAGAGCACGCCTCTGTACCTCCTCATCCCTCCAGCATACTTAGAACTTCTTCTGGCCAACAAAGCCAATCTATAACTATTATATCTCTTTGTCTCTTTTCATATCTCCTAATAGAAGCACTGTCGTAGCTGCTGGCTAGAAAATTAACCAAGTGAACTCTCTCTGTCTGTCTCTCTCTCTTCTCATCAGATTACAGGAAAATTTAAGTCTGTCCCTCTCTCCTTTTTTTCTTTTCAGGCTGGTATCACACTAGAGGGGCTTTGACTGAAACAGTTTAACTCTCATACATCTCATTCTTCATTAGAGCTGGTAGACAAATCCTTATTCTCAAGGGATTCTCAGCCTTTGGGGGAAATGATGGGTAGACTGTGTGGTTACATTCAGATGGTGATTCAGGAATCTCATTCATTAAGATAAAAGTGAAATATAAAGCAGCAAAACTGAGGGGAAACTAGGAGAGAAATCAGTGGTCTGTGGGCGTTTTTCTGAGGAGCATTTGTTTGAAGGAGGCTGAGTTATAGTGTTCAGGTTTATGGAAAAGTGTACACACGTTCCATATACGTATACATAGTTCTTGCAAAACTTGAACTAGCATCTCTTCATGTTTTGGATGATTCTACTGGAATCAGTAGAATTCTACTGGAATCCAAAATGTGTAAAACATATCACAGAATCAGAATGGCTTGGGTTTGAAGGGACCTTAAAGAACATCTAGTTCCAACACCCCTGCCATGGTCGGGGGTGTTGGAACTAGATGTTCTACCTTTTACTAGATCACGTTGCTCAAAGCCCCATCCATCCTCACACTTCCAGTGTCGAAGAATCCACAGATTCTGTGGGCAATCTATTTCAGTGCTTCACCATTCTCACAGTAAAGATTTTTTTCCTTATATCTTGTTTAAATGTACTCTTCAGTTTGAAGCTGTTCCCCTTTGTCCTGTCACTATATGTTCCTGCAAATAGTCTCTCTCCATCATTCTTGTAGACTCCCTTCAGGTGCTGGAAAGCCATAATTTGGTCACCCTGAAGACTCTTCTTGTCTAGCCTGATCAATCCCAATTCTCTCAGCCTTTCCTTGTAGAAGTGGTCCATCCCTCTAATCATCTTGGTGTCTCTCCTCTGGGCCTGCTCCAATGGGTCTGTGTCCTTCCTGTGCTGGGGACCAAAGCGGAGTCTCATGAGAGCAGAATAGTGGGGCAGAATCCCCTCCCTCACCCTGCTGGCCACACTTCTTTGGATACAGCCCAAGACACAGTTGGCTTTCTAGGCTCCAAGCACATTTTTCTATCTTGTGTCCAGCCTCTCATCCACCAGCATCCCCAAGTCCTTTCAGCAGGGCTGCTGTCATATCTGTTCATCCCCAGCCTGTGTTGATACTGGAGGCTGCCCTGAGCCAGGTGCAGCACCTCAAACTTGATCTTGTTCAACCACGTGAGGTTTCCATGGGCCCACTGCTGAATGTTGTCCTGGTCCCCATGGATGACACCCTGTTCTTCATGTGTGTCAACCACACCACTCTGTTGGTGTCACCTGCAAATCTGCAGAGGGTGCCCTCCATCCTTCCATTCATGTCATTAATGAAGGTATTAAATAACACTGGACCCTGTATGGATCCCTGAGGGACACCACTTGTTGCTGAGGTCCATCGGGACCCTTAGCCATTGACCATGACCCTCTGGATCAGACTGTCCAGCCAATTTCAAATCCATCTAACAGCCCATTCATCAAATCCATCTCTCCCCAATTTAGAGAGAAGGATGTTGAGGAGGACCATGTCTTGAGGAGGACCATGTCAAAGGCTTTACAGGAGCCCAGATAAATGACATCTGTGACCCTTTCCTTACCCACTGATGCAGTCACTCCATCACAGAAGGCCATAGGCTGATGAGGCAGGACTTGCCCTTGGTGAAACTGTGCTGGCTGTCCCAAATCACCTGCCTGTCCTTGATGTGCTACAGCAGAGCATCAAGGAAGATCTGTTCCATGATCTTCCCAGGTGCAGAGGCTGACCGGTCAGTATTTTTCAGGGTCCCCCTTTCTAACCTTTTTAAAGATGGGCACAATGGGTACAAAGTCCAATTACCTTGGACTTTACCTGACTACAATGACTTTTCAAATATCATGGAGAGTATCTTGGCAGCTACATCAGTCATATCCTCAGAACTTTGAGATGCATCTTATTGGGTCCCACAGACATATACATTGAGGTTCCTTGGGTGGCCATGAGCCACCTGCATTGGGAAGCACTTTTCTCCCCAGTCCCCATCCTGTTGTCCATCTGCTTGAGAGGTGTGGGAGAGTGCCTTTAAAGACAGGTAAAAATGTTGGGTACCTCAGCGTTCTCCTTGTCCATTGTTACCAACTTTCCAACAGTTTTTATTGGAGGGAATACACCTTCTTGACCTTCATTTTCTGGTTAATACATGTAGAAGCCCTTCTTGTTATTCTTTGTGGGGTGGGTTTGTAGGGATATATTTGTTGTTGGTGGTGTTTTTTTGGTTTTGTTTGCTTTTTAATAACTAAGAAGCATCCTTCATCTTATTTGGAGAGCAATAATGAACTAGAAAATATAAATCATTTCACCCATGAAGATGCCAAGTGGAAATATTTCTGTCATTCCCTGTAGAAAAGATGCTTGGTGGAAGTAAAGCTATAGAGCTATTTTTCTGTCTCTTTTTAAAAAGCTTACTTAACCAAAAAGTTTGGTTGGAAAAAACAGTAATATGGGTTGAGGAAATAGGTTGATTTTGTAGGGATTGACTTAGCAGATAAAAGTGTCTTTTGAGGAATGAGATGGTCATATAACAGTGACAAAATGTATAATTTTTAATAACAGGAAGAAAACTTGAAAAGTTCAGTAGACTTCAGAAATTAAGCCAAGAATTTGATTCATATCTTTGATAATGACTCCTCTAAAATGGTTTAATTTGTCATCTATCAAAAATGTATATATTTAATATTTGCTTTCAACACATACTCACAATTCATACCCTTAGATGTGTACATACCAGACCACAGAGAGACCTGTACTGGCGATGTGAGAAGAGGAAGAGCAGTAAATTGCATTTCTGTGAAGTTGCTGGTCTTATTCTACAGTTGCTACATGCATCTGGGTAAATTAGTTCTCAAGCAATTAAGTAAACAAACATCTTGTTCCACCTGAGGGGTCCACAGATCTGTTTCATTTGGTCCAATAATTTTCAGTGGTTTCACATAGGCTGGAGTAAGGAAAATTAGCTCTCCTGGCAGTTCCTGAAAATCAGCAACTGACTAAACCTTGCTAGGACATCAATGTCTCAGGAATGTAGTTACCCATTCATTGGTTTCCCCTGGTCGTGACTGGCCAAAGGTGCTCATAGCCTCTAGGGATATCCCCAAACAGTTTCTGTCCCAAAACGTTAAGGAAAAACATGGAAACAGGAAGTTTATGAAGAACTCTTTCACTCCTTACTGAACTTGATGGACAATTTTTGTGAAAATGCAATTTTATTAGAAATGCTCACATATTGACTGCAAAATATTTATGCCCAAATTGTAGTGTTTTATTTTGTTCATTTCTTTTGTTGTTTTTTTTTTAATTTCCAGTGTATTAAAGGCAAATATACCCTCAAGCCTTCTTGGCCTTTGGAATGTTGTATGGTGCAGTGACAAAAGAATAGTTGGAAATAAGCAAGTTGAAGTGTTGAAAGGCATGACAAAGTCTGGCATTACTCTTCCTTCATTCCTTTCAATGCCGTGGTACCTGAGGTAGGTTGGACAAGGCAAGCACAATTTACTCAACTGAAAGGTGGGACTGATAATAGTACTGTGAGTGAGTTGTTGAGGGATTTATTTAATTAATGTTACCAAAAGACTTCAAAATCCCTAGCTAGATAATGTTCTAAAAGTATCACATTTCCTGCAATAAAGATTATAGCTGAGAGGACCTGTTCAAGATACAGCATTTACAATGTTGCACAAAGTCGAAGGTATATAACAAAGAGAAATAAGAAATATCTTTTTTAAGAACTTTGATTTTTTAAAGAATCCTTTAGGCTTGTGACTGTGTAGATGTACCACACAGATTGAGGAATCATTACAATGATTGCAATGCCTTAAAGCAATGGGCAAGCTCAGCATTAAGGCTCTTAATTAAGAACGCTGAAAATAATACTTGTTCCTTCTATGCTCTAGAACCAGCCCTCTAAAATATCTCCCTAATAGAAAACAAATTCTTTTCCTTCTGTCCTTTTATCCTGTTACAAATTACAGTGGAACTAAATAATGAACAGATAGAGCTGAAATTCTCCGTTGCAAAAGGAAGCAGATGAGGTGGTAACTGCTCTTGCTCTCTCTTTTAAAGGATCCCTCACTCAGTATTATGGCCTGAAAGAGTCACAAAGAATTGAGAATATAGATAAAAGTCTGGGAGTGCTCTGAAATTCAGGCCAGAGAGCTTTGTGTCCAAAGACAAAACAACACTTAGGAAAATCAACTTAATTATTGTCTTCATTTTAACTGGTGTTAGGAAAGAGCAGAGACATGAGGAATGGTGACAACCTGGGCTTTGGTCTCTGCTGTTACCTTCAGCTCTAGATTTTATTTAACTGGTTTGACCCTTCCTTGTCCTTCAAGTCTCTCTCTCATTTTTTTGATTACTGTCTTGGGGCTAATCTCCCTTTCCTGATCTTTCTGTTCTGCCTTGTTTTTCCACGCTCAAGGTCATTGGTGCAATCCCTCTTTCCACAGTTCCAAGAGGGCAGAAACCTCCTGCTAGTCATCCACAAGAATCTGGCAGCTGGTATTGGTACTTCAGAGACAAACATGTAACTGCCATATGAAATAACTTCCTAAGGGCCAAATTCTGCTTGCATTAGTAATGCAAAAAATGCCATTAACTTCACTCTAAATTGATGCTGTTAATTAACAAGGTGTTATTTTTCTGTTATTTGCGGCTCTTTTCAAAAATCATCAAAAATCGGAACAAAAAAAAACATTGTAATGACATCCTACAAATTATTTTCATTATGGAGTAAAATTAAAAGGTATCTAAAAAGACATTAAATATGTTCTTCATGTTATTCCAGGTTTGAAATGTTGTGGTTTCCAGAGCACAGCTACACTACTGCACTGCAAGGATGAGGGTTCATGATTTTCTTATATTCTTCAGTTTTTCACCACAATATATATGTTCTGAAACCCAAAAACAACAACACAGCAACACCTCCCAAACCCCAAACCACAAAGAGATATTTAACTGAATTTTTTACATGCTGACAAGGCAGTTAATTCCAGATTTTACAATGTGTTAACATTTTTTTTAAACTTTTTTTTTTTTCTGCATAGCTTAAAATCTGACAAGGACTAGAAGCTTGAGTTTTTGGGATGAATTATGTGTGCTTGCTCTTGCCACAAGAATCTGATAACACTATACACCTACCTATCTATAAAAATTCACTTTAGTTTCAAGGGTCTCAAAGATATTTGAAAAGTCTAATGAACATTAGACTTTTTTATCAAATATTTGATTTATATGTATCATAGAAAGAAATGAAATGTTCATGGAGAAGTTTAGTGAGTTGCCTAAATAAAAAGACCAAAATGCAGCCCACTTAATATGGTGCATCCATTGGCTATTCTACCTCCTTCTACTAATGTCTGCTGTATTTGGAACATATCAATCTTTTGGTGATCTCCAGCTAAATAAAAAACAAATCAACCAAAAACCCATCAAAACAAAACAAAATACCCAAACACTTCAAACAAGTAAAGATGATATTCATCTCTCAATCAGGAACACCTAATTGGTGCTGGCATCTGATGTCAAGTGCATACATGCTTGTGGGTAACAGTATTGTACCTCAGCCACATATGAAAGACACAAATAAAATGTGAGAGAAAAGAATAATGTATCAGGCTTTTTTTGCCTACAGATGATCAAGAAAAGCCCCATTGAGAAGAAAACATCTAGTATTATTATTAAAATGACACTTGGAAACAAATATCACAACTCAAATAAGCCTGAGAATTAAAATCAATACAGCATAAATAACAAAGGCCATAAAAACATAAAAGTTATGCAGCGAAGAAAAGCCCTAAAACAAAATAATGCTTTTCTCCTAAACTATATAAAAATCTACCAAATTAGAAGATGTAGTGGTTTAGGTCTGCCAATTTGAGTTTCCTGACCAACACACCAAATAATGTTGTGGGTTTAACGCCGGCTAAAATCACCAGTGCACCTACTAGAATTATTTACTTATTTCCTGCTATGAGATATGGATTAGGAGGAGGGCAAAACAGGCTCAAAACTTAAAAGATATGAAGAAAACCTTATTAACAGAACTAAAAGAATAATAAGAATCAGAATAAAACCTTCAGAACACTTCTCCATCTGCCTAACTTATTTTCTTTCCTAGTTGACAAGGTAGAGACAAAACATGGGATTTTAAATTACTTACTACCTCTACAATAGTCTTTCATTAGTTCTTGTAGGAAGAGGAGTTTTCTCTTGCCATGCCATTGAGACTTCTCCACAAGAAAGAGTTGTCTCCTGGCTTTTCATTTACATGAATAGCAGCTGCCCAGGAAAAAAATCTGCAATTGTGAAACTCCTCCCATTTTCACAGTCTTCCCACAGCCGAGTTCATGGGCCATATCAATTTATGGGGTATTATTTTAAGGATGAGCTGTTCAAAAGCAAAGGTTCTCTTCATCTATCTCTGCAATCATCTTTATCTTTGGGAACAAAGATTGATACCCTGAGGGAAAAAGGTAGTCATCACTCTCATCTCCCTGTTCAAGCTTCTCATGGGATCACAGCTACTCCAACATCTGCTTTGCTTCATGATGGAGGCCTCTGCTCACATCTAGTTTGAACACTCCATCCTCCCATCCTTTCTCACGAATTAAAGGGGATATTTTACTGTATCATATTCCATCTCCACAGCTTTACCGAAAGAGTTTTCAGCCCCAATATTAAGGCATCTACTCATTCTCCTTCCATCTGGGACTTGACTCCTTCTTTAGTGACCTTGGTGTCTTCATGTTGCCTTCTCTGCGTCCTCACTCTGTTTTTCTCTCACCCAAGGGAGGTAGAGGTCTGCAGGTCTCATCTGTGCACTGAAAAGGTTACTATCTCGCCCAGGCCTGCAGATAGTGGTGATGGTTTCTGCCAAGCAGTGGCCGCAGCAGTCCCGGTGATGGATTTCAGGCCGCACTGGCTCCCTCCCTCTGCCCAGGGCGGAGGGGATCGGCCCGGCCCGGCTCGGAGGCGCTCCCGGGGCCCATCAAACCCCGGCTCAGTGCGGGCGGGCAGCGGGGCAGGGCTTGGTACCAGTGAGGTGTCAGCAGCTGCTGGGGTCCCGCAGCCTCCCGTCCCCCGCCCGGCCACCTTTGGGGTCCGGCCCGGCCCTGCCAGGCCGTGCAGGCCGGCCCGACCGGAGCCCAATTACCTCTCAAGGCCGGAAAAAGAGAGATTTCCTGAACTTGCCCATCTATAAGATGGGTATTTCACAGAGGCGGATCTCGCTTCTAAATGGTTTAATAGGGTGTCAATTCGCAGAGGTAGCCAACTATTGGTTTCTGCTAAGTACAGAGGAAGCTCTTAGCAGCCCCCTCCTAGAAAAATAATTTCTGTGGCTAGCTTCTACACTTCTCACCAATTATTAATTAATTCAAAACCAGCACAGAAGGTCTAATAAGACCAAGCATTCCCTTCCAGTTGCCTTCAAAAGTATTTTCAGCATCTTATAATATTCCCCTTTGATTCTTTATGAAAATTAATTTGCTTTATGCCCCCTAAAACTTTGGTGTTGGTTAAATTAGAAGCTTCTGCAAATACACCAGAACCATGCACTCTGAAGAGGGTGTTGAGGAAATCAAATGCAAAAACATAGAAAAGTTTTTCTGGGATGCTCTAGACTCTTGAATAGCCCACTTCCCTTTTCTTTTTTTTCTTTTTTCTTTTTTTTTTTTTTTTTTTTTTTTTTTTTTTTTTTTTTTTTTTTTTTTTTTTTTCTCTAAGCAGGAAAGGTGGTAAAATAACACAATCAGATTCATTGACCAACTTCCACAGTGCTGAGCTCAGGGTAGATTTTCAGATGAATATGTGGAGCAGAGCTGCAGGAGCACTGCAACTTCTGTTTCTATATTTAATGTAACCTGTAGTTCAGGTCCATCTCTGTGACAGATTTTTCAAGATGTATATATGTGTGTATATATATGTATATATATATTATATATAACATGCTGAATGAATATCAGCTCCTGATAGAAGGCTCTATTTGTGGTCTTTCACTTTTGAGGATTTTGGGATGGCCATGCTGCAGAGCAGAAAATAATGCAATTATAGGGAGAATACCTATATCCCTGGCCTAAAACTTCCTCTCTAGGACTTGGATCCTCATCTGGGACCACAACTTAAAATAGCAGAGGATCAAGACAGGTTGTGGGGCTAGGTGCACTGGATTTTTAAAGCCCTTTCACTCGTGACAAACTCACAGATGCCAAAGCTGCAGAACAATAGATATATGCTTATCTTCTGACACTTTATTTTTTCTCTTAATTCTATTAGAATGTAAGATTTCAAATAAAGACTTGAAAAAAATTACCTGAAAGAGGAAAAAGCAAAAAGCTGTGAGAAAAAGAAACCAGATTTCCACTGGAGACTGTTTAACAACCTGAACTAGAGCTGTCAGCACCATGAACCTGGTGCTATAACATCGCGCAGTTCTCTTGTCATATCCCAGAGTATTTGCATGCTCTGCTCACTGCCACATCTGAAATTTTTATTCTTGATCTGGTTTTATTTCAATTCTGTTCCATAAGAACCACATTTTCTTTTAGCAAAGCAGAAGATATTTGTTAGAACATTTTATAATTCTTTATTTAAAATGGTAAGATATTCAATTCCTTCTTGGATATTAAACATTATCCTCATGGTTACAGATGAGAGAGGCACATGTCTCAAATTCAAGATTAATCCTTTCCTCAGGTGATATATATAAAGGGAAATTTCCAAGGTTAAGTGTACATCCTATGCAGTTTTAGCTGATTACAGTTTTATGAATGCAATTTTAAGAGGTGCTTAATTCCCACTGAAACATCAAAAATTTCCATCTTCTGTGCACACCTCACTGTTACAGAGATTGTTTTTCAAATGGACCTTTATTTTCAGCGAAAAAAAAGAAGCTGATGCTCTCCCATAGCAAATCTATGGGAACACTCCAGCTTTATAAATTTCCTCTCTTCTTTACCTCATGAACCCAGGTAAATATGGAAGGCTGTTCAATAAATAAGCGAGCAGAGATTAGAGCACCTAGAAAGCAACAATGAGAAACTTGGCTGATGGTGTTGCTTCACTAAAGTTATACTCACCACAACAGACAAAACATGTAACTATTTTCAGTCTCTACCCTCTCAGCTCCATTTCCCCTCACAGGTAGGCCAGGCAGCAGTCTATTTTAGGCATTACAAAATCATTTCCAAGGTGGGAGGGACTTGTGGAAAATTACACCATATTCAGAGGGGACAGACACAGTCTGGCAGCATCATCTCAATTCTAGAGGGGGTAGGTGTCTAACTCCTCAAAAAAGAAATATATTTGTGCAGGTTAGGATTTTGTCTACCCCCATATGCTCAATAAAATCAGCCAGAGGAAGTGCTGAGGGGATTTCAAGCTACATCTTTATCATGGGTTAGTAAAGTGCCGAAGGCAAGTGTAATCAACCTCATGATTCAAAAGAGAAATGACTCAGATGAAACAGACTGTAAAGGGGATTTTTTTCTTGGAGGACTCCCACACAGGACCCTATAGTTCTCCCCTACTCCACCATGAAGTGAATAGTGCTCCCAACAGCTAGAATCATTCCCACAAAAAAAAAAAAAAAAAAAAAAAAAAAAAAAAAAAAAGTGTGTTATTTCCTGTTTTCTTCAAGCCCCAATTCTGTGAGTGCTTATATGAAGTTGTAACCTGTTTCTAGCTGGAATGGCAGCACAGATGATTATTTTGGGTAAGACTGCAGATAGCAGAAACTCTCATGGTGCTGTCTCCCCCACAAGTAATTTTCTTTTTTCCATTCAAACATCCTTTTCTCCTTGCTCCAATATTTACTCCAGCCCTTCTATTTCCCAGGATGACATCTGCCCTGGGATCTGTGTATAAAGTTCCTGAACTGTACGTAAAGTCATGACATTATAATGTAAGAACTTGTGACATTCACAGAACTCATTTACATTTACAAGCATCATCCAGAGAATCCCACAAAGCCCATTGAGCTGCCTTGGAGAAGTAAGTGTTTATCAGTCTAGCCTGTTTTACAGGTGAGAAGACTGGGACAGAAGTTTTCCCAAACCTTACAGAAAGCTTTTTTCAAGGCCAGCTAGTGAGCCAGAGATGGAAAGAAGAGGATAACCCAGGAGTTACTGACTCCAGCCATGTTGTCATTACACCATTTTGAACCTGTTTCAAAATGAAACATGAGCTTTTTGGTTATAGAATGTAAATGTCTCAAAATCTGTTTTCAATAGCTCTGTTCTCTATTGTTTTCAAGAGGGAGAGATTTCTGATGTTTTCAATCCTTTAATAAGTGAAAACATCTCAGGATTCCCATTTACCTGTACAGCAACATTTTTTTCCCTCCTTTCCAGCAGGTGGAAGTGGTAACAGAGCCAATAAAGAGCTATTCCTTGTTGAAGTAATTGAGGGCAGCAGGTACTAGAGCCCAGGAGTGTTCAAATGCTAACAAGAATGTTTCAGGAATACATACAACATTTAGAAATTCAGAGAAATACAAGGTTGTCAAGTTCTTGTGAGTATTGTAATATATTATGAATAACTTAATGACCTAATTTAAACAATTCTTTCTCTGCATTTATTAGTTCTGATGTATCATCTTTTTCCAGATTCCAAGAATATACTGTCTTGCAACTGAAATTTGTGAATGATGTGTGCCACAGGCAGTGAATGACTAGAATCTCAGTTCTGATGTAGCTTCTCTTTTCAGTAATGATGTATTGAAGAGACAGTAACAGAACCAGTGTAGGAGGTTGAGTTTCTCTCGTAGATTTGCGGCCACTCATTTGCCAAGTCAGCAGTACCAGAATCTAATGTTTCTCAGGTTATTCAGGGCTTGAAAGTTGGGGAGTTCTGCTGGCATCAGTTTCTCTTGCAGGATCTCTTCCCCTTGAAGTGGTAGATTCCCAACAATGTGTAGCTCTACTGTTGTAATTTATTCATCACTGGTCTAGAAGATAATTTTTATTATATGATAGTTATATAATTTTTTTTTTTGCTAGTGCATAAAGATTTTATATGCTACTTTGAACTCCAATGACAGTTTATTTTTGTTGCCTAAAAAAAGCTTTGCAGAGTTTCATTTCCTGTAAAATAGAAAAGCATAGTACCACAAAAATACTCCAAAGAAAGCACTCATGAAATGTAATTAATTGTTTAAAAATCATGAATCTTAAGTTATATTTCTTTCCAGAATATAGAAATAACATTGTTATTTAGCAAGAACTTAAAGAAAACTTCTAACTTTTTTACCTTCTGTGCCTCTTAACAAACATATCCATGTCACTGTCATCACCACACTTCCTTATTGTCCTCTTCCAGTTTGCAGTGTTTTGTATATCCTAAAACCAATATGCTGGCTTTGAGCCTGAAAAACACAAACCTAATATTTCTGATGTGGAAGGTTCTAAGTGAAACAAAAACTTAAGAAAGAAGAGGAAAAAAAATGAACTGAGGAAAAAGCCAAGACCAACTGCTCCAAATGACTGTGGGGGACAGTGATCCTGGTTTTGGGGTGGCTGTTTTACTGTCGTCCCACTGTAGGGTGATATGTGATATGGCCTCCAGTGAGCCATGGGACTTCACAGTTTTCCTGCTGAAGGCATTTCTCATCAGGTCAGAGTAATCAGCCCTAATGCCACTGGCCACCCTCAACTTCTGCTGGCCACCAGGCAGGCACTAAGGAGATAAGGAAGCTGTCAGATGCAGAAGATACATGAACCACTTTAGAAACACTGGTCTGTATCCTACCCTGTATTTTGCCCACTCTGAAAAAAATTCCCTCTTATATCCCCAAGGAGAATTTCATCCTGAGAATTGTTAATGCCTGTAATAACAGGAGAAGAGAGTTGCACATCTCCCTTCCCAAAAGCTCACATCTGTTTCAGCTTCAGTGAACTACACACACCCGACTCAGCTTTCCCATCAGCACTATTGTGCTGTGTGTGCCAACAATCCCCAGGGCTGAGCAGTGGCTACCAAACCCATCCTGATATGGCCCTGCAACAAAACACATCTCACCACCACTGCTGCTGCCAGAAAGTATGGAGAGCAAAATCACAGGAAGAAGAGAAAGTAACAGCCAGATCAGATTTTCTGTTGATTTATGAGGTAATATAAATATTTGGAAATACACCATTGGCTTGTAGGAGGCTGAAGAAAATTTGATAGACCTATATTCTTTTGAAATCTAAGATTCTGTCAAAAAATGAAAAGCTTTGTGAAATTGGGCAGGTCTAACAACAATTTTATTTAGGGGGAAAAACAAGAAACTCTTATGATGATGCCGAAATATCCCATTCCTACATTTTTGGAATTAAACACTTGAACTTGTCACTTGACAAGAAACCCAACTATTAAAATTCAGATAATAAATGTATCAACATTAAAAATTAAGCAAACACTACAATGTGAATACTCTGAAATTATTATTTTCTAATTATTTAACTCCATGGAGAGTTTGGCAACAACTTAATTTTTCCTCAAAGTCAAAACTAGTTTTGAATTCTTAAACTCCTTTGTGAGGTAGAATATCTTTTTTCTACATAGTGTTAATGTTTTGCGAGGGGAAATGTTGTCAAAACTTGATGAATAGGAGAACAGGGCAATTGTGCCTCTGAAGCTTAATTGGTGTAGAACCATTCAAGTAGGGATTTCAGACCCTCTGTAACTTGTTTTCCAGGATAATGAGATGCACAGAAGGGAACTTAGATTTATCTGAATGAAAAATTTTAAGAATCTGGTTACATTTTATGGCAAACTCAGACTGAGTTTTGGATTTCTCATGAAAACTTATTGGAAGTTTATGTGAATGCAAGTTTTGCATTTCATACTACATCCATACAAATGCTTTGGCTTCTAAACTCAGAGGTGAAAACTTGTTTCCACTGTGTGGTATTTAATTAGGTTTGAATTAATTCTTTTCCCTGCTTTTTCACTTGTCCCTTTCTCTTCTTCTAGGTCTTTTTTTCGTCTTAATGCTATCTGACACTGATATTTCCCATTCCTGGGTGAAAAATCTTCTCCTCCTCCTACCTGCAGTCATTTGGAGCATACAACCATTTCTCTGTCTACCTGAATCCCCATGATTTTCCACACATAACCTGAAAATAAAGATTAAAAAGCTTTGTCTTTTGACTTTCTGAATGTTACCTCTGTCTTGTTATTAATGTTTGGGGTTTTTTTATTCTTCAGTAAATATTTTATTTAACACAGCAAAGCCTTTTGGGATAGCCTTTATATTATAGAAATTATAAAAATGGATTTACATTGTGTTGTGAATGGTGATACTTAAACTACTCATATGCCTACATTCTTCCTCTCAACCTCTATTCCTTTATAAGCAGAGAATGGAGAATACTTAAGGAAAATAAGATTCATTTCCTTAAAAACCTCTAAGCTAATGCATTGTTATGTTTGTTACTGTGGTTTCTGTGAGAGGAGAGGAAGAAGTGTGCACTTCTAAAGCAAACCATTTCCAAAACAATACCCACATCAGTGGCTGCTTTTGGCACCAGCTTTCTGCTTCCTTCCCTTTCCCCTTTCTGCTTGATTCGCGACAAAATGTGAGACCCTATGCAGCAGGAAAAAATGATTTTCCCACATGGTGGAATTTTACTGGTCTCAGAGTGTGATAAGATATGGCTACACTCTGTGTTGAACCTGCCTCAAAGGCCAGGGGAAGCCTTGACCTGCATGGTGTGAAATGAGGCGATAGTGAGCCCTGACATCACTTACCACAGGACAGGGCGAGAGGCAGCAGTGGGCACTGGGGTGCACAATACAGCAGGAACCAGGTCTTTCAGACAACAACACAAGTGTGCAAAGCCAAGTGCACAGCCCAGGTACAAAGCATCACAGTCCTCTGCCTGGCCAGTCATTCATACAGCCACGTAAACTGGTGTGAGAGTTGCATATGGGACTCTGCTTTTCTACCCTGTTTCTCCCAGAACAAAGAAAGGTAGAGCAAAACAACAGCTATGGCTTTGACTGTCCCTTCATCAGCTTGCAAGGAGTGGAAGTATCCCTAAACCAGGACTGCCTTGGTGCACCTGTGTGTGTGTGTGAACAGAGACAGAAGCTGTGTGTGCGGTACTCTTAACACCAGTAATTGTGTCTGTATCTAGATCATCTGAAAACCAGACAGCTATTATGAAGCAGACATAAATTTTGATGCTAAAAGTCTATCATTCAAAAATCTGTGTAGTCTTTTAGTAACTTGAAAATTAAGAGACTTCTTTTTTAAAAGCATGATCGACAATGTGCTTTACCTTAATCAGTCTCCAAGATCTTGTCACTAGCCAGACTAATAATCCAATACTCTTTCAACAGTCTTCACAATAATGGACATATTTTCAGCTTTCTCAGGTCGGGCAACTTATCAAAGAGAACTGTGTGGCTCCATGCAGAGCTGCAAGTGATTCTTAGCAGCTTACCGTACAGTACCTCATGCAGGGACTTGTGCTACATTCCCGTGGATTATGGACTTCATCAGATTCTTTGAAATGAAGTAGCTATCCAATATATACAGGGATCTCACAAGGCGGCTAAAACTTTATTGACACTGGAGAAGTGTACACATTTATTTATTAAATAAGAAAATATCTTATACACATGCGCAGAGACACATGAACACACACATGCCATCAGAGTACATGGGGATAAGGAAATCTGCAACATTATCACCTGAGGTAGAAGAGATGAGGGAAAGAGGCTTCTGTGCACCACACTCATTTTACCCCTGCTTTTCATTACGTGGATAACCTTAGAACTGTTCTTGTTAGCATTTAGAAAAAGGGAAAAATCTAGCCTCCTGCAGGGGAGCTATTATTGCTAGACTGTACTAGCATTATCTTGCTTATGGGGGGGCATATTGTTTATGCAGTCTATTTATCAGTGTAGGAATATATCTACCAATATAGCAATATCTCTGCAGTAATGGCATGCAAGAATAAAAGAGTTTTCATGAACACAGAGTTGCTGCCTGTAGCATGTAAATCTGAGATACTAAAGGATTATTTACCTATCATTAAGATATGGATTTTTTATCTAGTCCAGTTTTTCTTGCAGCAGAAATCATATTAAACTCTCTAGCTATTATATCTAACATCCATTGGGCACCTTTTCATTCTGGGTAACCTAATATAAATGAAGAAAATAAATCCACAGCAATTTGTTGAGGTGCCTTTTTCCCCCTGCCCCCTCCTCCTTTTCTTGAATTAAATTCACATAATAAAATCCAAGGGTTGCATTTCACTCACATCCGCTTCAATTAACGTGCATGACTTTGTATGAAATTTTTAATGGAAGAAAAAATCTAAAACACAATATTTTTAAGCCATTGTGTAGGGTAAAAATGCTGCATACAACACAATGTGCTTATATGTCACACAACAGTCAGATGGGCTTTAAAATTCAGTGTGAGCCTTCCCAGTGCTCCATTTCTCTCATATTTTCCCATTATAGGATGTCTTTTAAGAGATTTTAGTGATTTTAAATTAATGAAATATTGTTCAATAATGTTGCTTTAGGAAGTGTTTGCTTGTCTGAAACAACCAGGGCTAATAATAACAAATCCGTTAATAATAGTAGGAATATAATGGCTGAAAAGTCAGTCAGTCAAGAGATTCTAACACAGTATTTGTTGGTTTTTTTTCTCTTGGATAATGGATTTCTGATGAATGATAAATTTATTTTTTTTAAGATTGCTTTTTGTTTAAAATTTCCCTTTCTGCTGAAAGACAAAGGGTAGTTTGGATCCTGATAGGAGAATTTTATAACAAAATTGTAAACAATGAAAAAAATTGGTTTAGTAATATTTTTCACTAGGGAGAAAAATATTTTCTGAGAATAACATATGAGGAGTAGGTGTAAAATTTGACTTCATTAAACCATTAACTGTATGTGCAAATCAGTTCATTTACATTGCCTTTTTGGTATGCCAGTTTAAAATTACCCCCACCCATTTGAGGTGGGTCAAAAAGGTAATAGCACAGACACACCTGGTTATATATGATATTCTACCTCCCTTCTGAAACTTCTGGTGTTTGGCATCTCAGGGCAGAATTGGCAGAGCAGAGGGAGAATCAAATTATTCCCATCTTGCTGCACACAAGACATTTATAGCTAGAAAATAATCCCAATTGTCTCTTCTTGTGTCTCACCTTAGACTGGCTGAAAAATTGTCCTGTACCATACAAACAAATCGTTGCCTATGCTTTGTGCCACTGGAGCAAAAAGTTGAAATTGTAGTCAGAGTCAGAGGTGTCTGTTCCTTCATGTAACATGGAAGTAGGTGTCTTGTTTAGTCCATGGATCAATCTGCAAAGTCATGAGTTTTTCCAGCTAGGTATCTCACATGCTGACTTCAACCCACCTGAAGTAATTCAAAGGGTGACAACTTTGCAAGTTATTTTGGCTGTGTCTTGTTGGGTGGTTCCCTGTTTAATTCAGTCATATAAGAGTTTCAACCCAGGTATTTCCCAGACAGCCCTTTCAAATCCTTCTGGAGGAACTGTGGCAATAACCAAGATGTTCCAGGAAAGATACATGGACCAAGCGTGTCCTGAGAGGCAGAAAATCAGCTCTGCACAAGGCACAAGAGAAAAAGAGGACCAGAAAACAGAGCTGAAACTCAGTGGTACCCAGGGGATCAAATGAGTTTTTCCTTCAGTTACTGGAAAGATCTATTTGTTCTTTATTGACCTTTCTTCATCCTAATCCCTTTTTCTTTTCTAATATATTTAAGAGAATGAAGTCCTTCTAATAAGGTTGAATTGAGGAAATTATAGGCTCTGCTGACTTATTTAAGGGCGTGTATAAACCAAAGGTTACCTTATCCCAAACCTCTCCTGCAATACCGTCATATCTCCTGCAATATAAACACCACTGAAATACTATACTGAAATGCTATAGTCGAGTCTTGTGTTCTACTTTTATAGATGCATAGTACACATACAATGATACTATGTTTATTCATTCTGTTAATTGGTTCAAACATGATTTTTAATGTGTAACATAAAAAGAGGTTTTCAAGTTTAATTGGACTGTCAACCCCATCATGCTCATCTTTATCTCTGGCCGCTTTTACTTCCAGACTAGCATTTTTTATAGGATATCCACACATGATAAAGCATCCAAACAACTTTTTCACGTCATCTTCAATGAATTCAGAGGATGCAACAGTTTGCACACTCCTCTGAACACATTTTATTAATCTCACTTTCATTCTACAAGGCTACAGTGAATCATGTCATAAATATCTGTCTTGCACCCATGAGTTGATATACTATTTTATTCTATGATCCCTTCTCTCAACTCATAGCTTAAAAATCTGGCAAAAAAAGTATTCCGGTTCTATTTTCTCATTTTAGTAAAATTTCAAAATGTTACAGAAAATCTCCTTCCAAAGCTGACAACATCTCTCAATCGTGTAGTGTTATTTTTAGAAAATAAGAGAATATGCTTGTGTACAATAAATGTATAAGATCAGGCTCAAAGCCAGCATAAAATAAACACTGAACTAGATGGATATATACCATCCTGTACCTATCAAGGTTCTGGTCCAGAGAACATGTGCTGAAAGCCTCTTATAGAATTATATAATTTTTACATCCACCTAGCTGATTTTATTCAATGTCAACTCCATGTCAAGTACCTTATTTTTGAAAACAGTCTTGCAAATATTCACACAGTTCAAACTGAATCCATATGCAACTGCGTGCGTGATATTGAGTGTGTGAAAAATCAAATGGTGTTTGTGAACCCTGTCAGCCTTTGCTGACCATAAAGACAGTAGTTTCCTAAGCTGGACAAAATAGTTGTTCAAAATCAGTTCCACCAGACTATATATCTATGATGAAGCTGTCTTCTGCCCTCTTCCTTCCCCACACATCTTGTCACAATAAAGATCTGGGTCCTTCATGTCATCATTTGTAATTTGATGCTAAATTATTTGGAAATGGAAATATACTATCCTCTTTATAATAGGATCCTCCTTTTGCTGTATTCTTACGTTGAATGTTTATTTTTCAGCCAGGAGGTCATCAACAATAGATGTGAGACTTGGTCATCGATGACATATGTGAGAGTTACTTGGAGGAGACCATACGCATCTTGTGGTCAGATTTTTGTTTACACTTTAAGCCTAAGAGTAAAAAAAAATCAGAAATTTTTATTTTTGGTTCAATAGCCCAACATTTCTTTAGACTGTTCTCAGCAGATTTTTGGCCTTGAGTAGTGGCATGTGGCACAAACTGACTTGTGATATTTTTTTTCTGCTTTGGATGTCGGAGGTCTTGTGAGATCATCTGTTTTTTCCTAAAATTCCTGCCATCTTGAGCCAAAACCTCATGAGAATAGTTGTTCTTGGAACATTTTTTTTTAATATGAAAACCAGAATGGGTAAAATAGGCCTCTCTTGGTTTTGGATTTGCCCCACAACAAAACCCAATACTTTGTTTAAATACACATATTCTGATCTGAGGTCTCCTTACTACTCCCCCTCCCTTAATAAGCATAAAAGGAGTTTTAATTTCAAAATAAATCATAAGGCTCTTCTTGTAACAGATTCCGAGTGACATCATATTCCATGGGCCCTTTCTAGACTCCTTTACTTCTTTCCATTTGCTGTTTTTGGTTTTGTTGTTTTTTTTGGTGGTTATTTTTGGTTCTTTAATTAAGAGGTACGTGTTACTTAATAATTAATACAATATCTGTGACTGCTCGAGTAGCAGTATTTTACACTTCCACCACCCAAAAGCAAATAAAATGTTTTTATTGTTATCTATTATGTGTTAGCTATTATTTCTTACAAGAAAATGAGAAAAAAGACTTTCAAAGCTTTTGAGGAGAGACAACAGAAAACTGACAATAGATCATTCTTGATCAGACAGCAGAAGCTGATGCCAAAAGAGATATATTTGCACAAGAAACTAGTTTTTTATAAAGGATTATGCTATGTACATAGATAACAAGACTATCCAAATGTAATCTTACTCTATAAAAGAGGTTTTGATGTAAAAGTAGAATCTGTGAGTTAGCCAATCTGAAAGGAGGAAATTTTTATTTCTGGGAGCTATTTTTTTCCACAACTATTATTTGTTATAGAGCTTTTTTCTTTAAATGAGATCCTGGATAAAAATGCACTGAATTTGTTAGACACACCTGATCCACAAGTTCATTTTTCAAATTCTTTTATAAAAAGCCAGGGGAATTCTCATTAAATAACCAGCTGAGAATAAAAACCCTTTTCAAACCAAGCTGCCTAGGACTTAACATACTGAAGATGGTCAACCTGCCTTTTGAACTGTATTTAACTTCCTGGACATTCAGGTGCATCTTCTGTGTTGGGTGTGACTTCTTTGACCACTTGCAGGTGTCTGATAATAATGGGTCTTTTCTAAGTCAAATTCTTAGCTCCAGGTGATGGCATCCTGTAAGACCAGACACTCCTCTGTGGAGGAATGGGACTGGTGTCATGGTCAGTTCTGCTCTCTAATCAGGTCCCAGTACTTCCCCACCCTTTGTGCCTTCAACAGTTTCAGCTTAGGCTGTGAAAAAAAACAAAGTTTAAAAAAAAAAAAAAAAAGAAGAAAATAACAGAAAAAATATGCCTTCTATGTCAGGAAAGTTAAAATCTTTCTTCTAAGCCATAATTACCAACAATCTCAGCCATTGTTCTGTAATGAGGTTTGATGTTTTAAACTACAAAGACACACATTTAGGATATAGAACAGTGTTGCTGGGGTTTTTTATGTATTTCTTTTAATTCTAGAAATTGTCTTTCTTTATTTGATATAAATCTGAAGGCAGAAACTCATTGTAGATACACAAGTGCATGCAGTATGGACATATCAAAAGGAATTAATCTATACAGGTATAGATAAAAGAAGCAGGAATAAATGTATATAGGCAGTGGGTATGAGAGAAGACAAAAGGCAGGGAAGAAGACAAATACAAATAAAAGAGAATATGAGAAGACTGTTGTATTAAGTTAATACTATGGGAAATGAAAGTCCTTTAAGATTCTCAGATGTAAGATACTATGTAAGTATAAAGCTTTGGGGTTTTTTATCTAAAATTTGAGAAGAGAGAATGTAGTCTGAAAGCAGCTCCTAAATATGATTATATGAGGCTACGGACACAGTTTCTGCCAGGTATCATGAATTTCAGTGTATTGCTGTGTTATTAAAAGCAACCAGCAGCGTGAACCTGCTGTATTATTAACATGTTACATTAGCCTTAATAGTTAATCCAGTATTCATATTCATATTGTGGGCTCTTCTTCTAAGAGAGAGTAACAGCTTTCTAAATGCTTTTAAGATTTCCAAGAATAAAATTAAAGCATGTTTAAGTACTTGTTGGAAATTGTGTGCAGAATTCTGAATAAGGGAGTTATTGCATTGTATCAGGACCCTTAAGAGATTCAGCTGAGAAATAAATTATGTAAACAATGCAATATGTGTGTGTGTCTACAGCTGTATATCAATATCACCTATATCTATGTATACAAATATCCTTATCCTTTTCCGTCAGTCTGGAATGTGTTATACTGGAGACACTGAACCTTTCAAAAGAGATGCAAGACATGTTTTTAATGTTGCTTCAGAATTCAGAAGCAAAACAAAAACTGGATAAATACTTCATTACATTTTATAAACAATCTGCTTTCTGATAATTATTATGGAGCAACTTTTCATTCTTTTTAATGAAGTTTGACTCTGAATGCATATGTGGGAAATTAATTTTGGAGAAAGAATTCAGTTCAGCGTAATGTATCCTAAATGAGATTTGTGGAAACCCACAAGGTGCCTGCAGTTCCAGTGAGAGGGGTGAGTGCTGATGGAGGAGGACAGATGCCAGTCGGAGGTTGCAAGAACAATCTACCCCTGCCCCTTGGTTCTGGAGGGAATTGTTCCAGAGCTACTTAAAGGGCTCACATTCATCTTGGTTGCAGGTTCAGATTGGATTTCCTTTCTGCAGCTGCTCCACGCTCCACTTGCACAAAGTCCAAACATCTGGGTTTAATGTGAACAGAGTGGATTTCAAGCTTAATTCTTCTCTTTGTCTCTGTGTGTATGAGTATGTGTGTGTGAAGTAATCTTTCTAGAATACTTTATTGCTTTCCTAAATATTTCATTAGTTTTGCATCCTTACCATTTATTTTGGTATGAAATACACAATCAGTAAAAAGCCTCGTCTCCTGTCCTGTTTCCTACTCTGCCTTCAGAACATGCTATTGTTTGTATTGTCTGGAAACAGGTTGAAGACCTAACTGAAATACTGTTAATCATCAACAATTTTTTACAACTTATTCTAACATAGGTGTTTCAGGTGCAGTAATCCCTTCTGATATTTTTTTTATTTATTTTTAGAGAGGACCAATAGGAAAAAAAAATCATTTGTAGGATCATAAATATTGATTTTTGAACTCGCTCTCTTGGCAGTGTAATATGTCCACCTCCATTTATGATGTTTTATGTCTTATATAGATTGGGCGAAATATTAAACCTCATGTGAGAGAATAGAAGAAAAAATATAAAATCAGGGAGTAAATATCTGGCTTGTTTATCATTCCTCCCAGTTTGATTTTGGTAGGTTCCGGAGAACACAGGTGTAGGATACTGAATTATAGCAAATAAAAGACTAAAACATAACAAAGCTACCTGAGGGTTTGGCTGAAGTCCCTGTGCAAACTGTGATTAACTGAATACCTGCCCTGGAATGCTGGTTTGGCAAGAGGTTATACACACATGAATGAATCTGTCTGCATACTTAGACACTGCAGTTAAACTTCTTTCTCATAAAAAAAAAAAAAAAGGGTGTTATTTCCGAAGTTGTGGAATATAGTTTGAGTCTGCCTATTTTGATTTAGGTTCCTCATCCTCAGAAGAAAAGTGAGGTGACAAGTGTCCTACATGTATAAGAGAGTGGGAAGAAGAGAAGCAGCAGTCAAAGACAAGACTGGGTGCATGAAGGCAGCTAGGCAGGATTTATTCCTAAAAATCAGTGTTCCTCTGAGAAATGGAGGCTGATCTCTGTGTAAAATGCTGAAGGTCTATTGATGTAAATTTACCTGAGGTTATATCTCAAAACCTTTGAGACCACCAGTGAAGAACAGGTCACATATTAATGGAACTTAATAGATAATATACAGAATATATATGGATGGATTAAACATAAACCCAGAATTTTCAGCAGAGCCTAAGGGGGCTGAAAGTCAGTGGTTTGTGGGAACATGAGGGTTTGTCTATGTGGAAAGACAGAGCAGCACACAAGTAAAAGTCTTTCAACTGCAGTTATGCTACTGGTGTAGACACAGCCTTACTTATACTCACAGCCCCCTTTTAGAGGACTAACTATAAATTACTTTTCAGGCTAATGTTAATCCAGACTTAAAATGTCTGCACAATGATTATGTATTAGTGTCCATTGTACTGGTTTCTATATGGTCTAAAGCTGTGTATGATTGTGTGGACATGGTACAGTCAGAAGGGAAAAGTCATTGCTTGCTATTAAAGAACTTACCTTCCGACTATATTTCCTGTCTTTTTACTTTATTTTTGTTGTTTTCTATGCATATTTAATATGTGCTAATAATTTGGATCCTGGACATTAACCCTACAGGGTAATCCCAAAGCCATTTTACTCTCTTTCCTTGTTTCCATTAGAGTCAGATGTACATTTCCAGCTGGGAACAACAATAGCAAATGTGTCTTGCACAGAAGAGCACATGATGGTCCTGGATGCCTCTGGCTCACATGATGTGAGATGGTTAGAAATTTCCCCAGCTTTTCTTTATGCAGACATGTTGTGCATGAACTTGCAGAGAGGGACCTCGCCCTTGATTTATAATCAAGTCATGAGATCATCTATGCTCTAAAAGAGTCTATTGTCCAAATTTTACTAGCTTTTCTGCAGAAAAATTTTGCCAGGGTGTGGAGAACTGGCCCCAAAAAGTAGTTTTTCTTCTCACAGATTTAAATTATTTCTGATCCATCCTTTTTATCTCCTCACCTTTTTTACTAATTTCCCTGAAAATTCAAGGTTTACCAACAGCTATTACTGTTTTACTATGCCTGCAAGAGGGTTCTGGTACTTGCTGCAATTGGGGATGAGAAAAAATATTTCCTCAAAGCTGCTGCTAGCCAGATTTTTTATTTATTTTTGTGTGTGATGGAAGCATCAGAAAATATACTTTTGTTTTAGTGTGTATGGGGGTAGTGGTTGTGTGTCAGCAGAGTTCAGCAGTCTGCTTTCTTTGGCAGTTATTCCTAAAATCAGCCTCACCAGGAGGTCACCAGGATCATGTGACAGCTATTGGGGAATCATTTTCTTCTACATATCCCACTCAGAAATATCCCTGTGCATCATTGTGATTTTATTTTATTTTTTTGCAAGATTTTGCTAAAGATTTCCAGGCATCCTTCATTTTTTTACTATAATGGGCAACATTATGCATTGCCCATATAGGTGCATACCATCCCTAATCTCTGCATAGAGTTGCTCACCATACACAAAAAACACCCATATAGCAATTAAATTCAGACACTTGGTCGAAAACATCCAGTTCGTTTTGCTTCTACTTGTTTTGAGAAAAAGACTCCCCCCAGCTTCATCTGAATAGGCAAGATTGACATAAAAAAGTACTTCAAGAGATGAACTTGTCTACTGAACACAAATACAGTGAGTTTCTGTATATCTTTAAATGTTTTATATGTCCTAGTCATATATAATTTATTGTGTTGTGAAGCTGAGCCCTTCTTTGAATGAAAATTTTACTGTCAGAGCCTGGGGTACTTTAGTCCGATGATTTAAAACTCTCAGTGCGCTTGTAGCAAATAGCACTTTTTATTACAGCATGTTTGTCCAAGAGGTCAACTTTCAGCACAGCAGGATTTCTTCCCACTGTAGAATTATTTCTGATGGCAAGAATCTCCCATCTTAATTCATCTGGTGCTGAATGCACTAGCCAATGCTTTCTCAGAGGCTCATTAGACTGGACCTGCCAATGCACAAGGAAAGTGTGAAAACTTCACCTTTTCTTATGCAAGCATTCTTGCTAGCAGATTATACAGCATGTTAAATGCTGTATGCTTGCTTATACCCCTTTGGTCTTAAGATTCCCATTTATAGTTTTGCTCCAGTATTTCATTTTCTCAGAGATGATGTTGAATCTAAGCTGCCTTGTGATGATGTTAAATTCATTCTGGAGATGAGTAAAAGTGACTAAAATTATGTGCGTGCTTCTTGTGAAATATTATATGCCAAGCAGGTCCTAGATTAAAAGACAAGCTCCACTTTAAAGATAATGTGATTAATTTCCTCAACCAAAACCAGCTAGATTTCATGCTTAGGCTGATACAGTGTAGATGCCCTATTACACCCATTTACAGCCTCCATCCCTTTGCTCAGCCCCTGCTGAGCCTATTAAGTTGGTATCAAGTCAACTTGTCCCTTAGTGATAGTACACAAACTCTCAGAGTGCTGCAGAATTCTGCATCTGTCCTTTTACCTGTCACTTCAGCCTCCTTTTACTGATGTTAAAAGAAATCTTTACTGTCAGTCATATAACCAATTCACTTTGTTCACAGCCTGTGACAACCTTGTTGTGTTTCTCCCACCACAGAACTGACTTCTGTGAATTAGTATTCTCAAAATTTAGACTAGCTCATTAGTCTGAATAAATTTGAAAGGTTGCTGTTCACATTTTTTTTTAAATGTAGCTCAGCTTTGCTTGGATATAATTTAGGCATCTTTAGAAAAAAAAAGAAAAAAACCCACAAACAGGAAAAAACTCAACGACCAAACAGCCCAGCTCCCAAGTATTCACTGTATGATTTCAGAGCTAAAGGTTCTCTCAGTGGATTCATTTGAGCTAATATAAATTTAATCAAATCTTCCGAGTTTTTTCCAGCTTCCCCCCTTTTTTTTTCTATTTTTTTTTTTAACATTTATTTTGGTATATTTGAAAAATTGGATGCTCTTTCAAGAAAGAAAACAGAAGTTCAAATGTAAATCTCAACCATCATTGTGGTTTACTATGTTCACCAGACCAGCTGGTTTCCACATTATCACTGCAACTATAGAGTAAACTTTCTCCCTCAATGAATGAAACCTAACCCCACCTGCCAGTTCTGTACACATGACTGTTAGTGCACTAAGCCAATGTAATGAAGTAAACATTTTCCACTAAAAAAATTCTCATGATTAAGCAGAGAAACCACCATTTTTGCTCTTACTTTCAAAGTCCTACCAGCAGAAGCACTTAGTTCCCTGCTTTCATGAAAATCATTAAGGTATTTTCACTCTGTCATGTCATTTCTTGTAGGCATTACAGTGGATACATCTGGTCTGCCCCAGCACAAATCTCATATGGTGCAGGAGTGTGCAGCCACAGGGAACCAAAGAGTTCAATGTCTTGGGTGCACACCTGTCGTTCTTTCTTTAGGGAAACTCTCAGGCATCCCTCATCTCTCTCATCTGGTGGTAAGGTGGCATCAGGACACCATTTTGGATTGTGCTAGTTTTCCAGGACATTAGTATCAGGAAACCGTAAGGGGCAAGGAAATCACTTTCAAGAAACAATAATCAAACAATAATACAGTAATTTGGATCATTGGAGTACTTTTCATAAGATGAAGTCAATGTTTTATAAACAAACACAGAGGGAACTGATGATGACACCTACTTTGGGTTTGAAAAATTAAGTACAGGGGACAAGTCTCCCCCCATTCAAATTCCTTTCTTGTTGAAATTGCACAAGTTTCACTGGAGCCTCTTCTAAGTTACCTTGGCAATATAAAAATCCAGTCTAGAAGCCAGGGAGGTTAAATAATTTACCCAAGGTCACATCACAAGCACCTGAGCCTCAGAGTAAAGAATAGAGGTCCTCAGAGTCTTACCTAAAAGGGATAATGATGACTTCACCATTAGCTGTAAAATAGAAATATAAAAATGTCTTTGCATTAACACCAGCACCTTAAAACTAAAAATGAGAGAGCTTGGCCAAAGGGGTCTGATACAACTGACTACAGAGTCAGGGTGGAAAAATATAAATCAATTGGATGAAATGATCCTTTGCTACAGACTAGAGAAGAAGTTTGGCTATGTCTCAAGTAATGGAGAATTACACTAGCATTAATGGAACCAGAGATACTCTCAACAGTTCAGGGTGGATATAACTGTGCAATGGAGCAGAACAGATTAAAAATCCCAGCCTAAGGAAGGATTAATATAAAAAGCTGCAGGAGAAGCAGATAGAAATAAAGTAATGGTGCTCATAGTATGCATTTGCTATGTTCAGAATATTCATCTTTTGCCTTTTCAGTTGTTTTCTCAATTCTTCCTCTAGTGTATGACAACGTTGTTGCTTCTTCTTTCAGTATCAATGGCTTCTTCTGACACCACCAATTCATTGTGCCAGAAGCCAAAAATTTCCAGTAATTCCTAACTTGGCTGTATAGAGCATAACAGGTCAGTCATGTGGAATACAATTCTTTTCATATTTATATCATGGTTTGCTTACACAGACCTACAGTATGTACTGCCTTGGAAGAGACAGCCACAAGTAAGACAAGGTGATACTTTCTTTTGGGCATTGCAGTGCAACAATTCTGCCATTTCAAGGGATTTCTGTTGAAAATTAAGATACTGTTTGCTTACTTCAGAATGTTGCATAGAAAAGTATCTGAAACTCATTGTTCAATCATATGAATGACTGTCTTTGTTCAAGAAAGGAGTACAGAGGCTCTCTTCACCTGCTCTTGACACCACACCTACCATTTTCTTTTGCTTTTTCCCTTCATTTTCTCCCACATACTCATAAATGTTTGCTTCTCCACATCTCAAGTGCACTGTCCTCTTCTTCACATATTAGGTATCCGACACTTTGATCCAGTTGGAATAGCGGGTGTAAAACCTGATAGGGAAAATGTTGAAAATCACTAGAAAACAGCTATTTAATCATAGTTTTCTCATCTTCTCTCATCCTAAACCACCATCAGAGGGAAGAACAGAAAAAGTCTACATGCATGCATACACACATGCCCAAAGGCTGTACATGAGAGGCACATTTATATATCTGTTTGAGAAAAATAATTATACTGAATTCATTATAAAAGCTGTATTCTCACTTTTTTTTGTATATAATTTTTTTTTTGACTGATGTTTTTCCTATGTAGTTAATAGCTTTTAGATTCTCTCTATCCTTTTTTTTTTTTCTTTTTTTTTTTTTTCCTCTCCCATCTTCTTTTGTGGCCAACTTTCTCTTCATTCCTGGCTGCCATGCCCAATAAATTCTGGACACCATTGCAACAGCGGCTTAGGAGTGGAAGAGATTTGTCTCTGCCTATGAAGCCAACAGGTTCTACAGATTTCTTCATTGTAGCTGCAGACCTAACAAGGCCAAAATTGCCCAGGAAACACCTCTTCTTTTGGATTTACCTTAGATAACCTTTTCTGGTATATTTATTTCCTTTTTTCTTCTCCTAAGTTTTTAATCTTTCCTTCTTTCTTTCCCTTCTCATTTTTACTCTCTGTATTTCATGCCCAATTAATCTTGTTCTCTCCAGCACACGTTTATAGGAAGGAAGGTTCATGAAAAGAACTTTCAGAAGAAGACTGAGCCAATTTCCTTGGTAACTACCAAAAGCAAGTGAAAATGACAAAAGAATTGACTACAGTGGATTGATTGATACTGATTTATAGCTGAAAATTGGATCAAGTGCGTACACATACACTTTCTCCAGGGACTAAAGCAGAGGCAGACTGCTCCTGTCAGCATTCCTATACCATGAAGCTAAGTTCCCTAATGTCACCTCATGTCTCCCTTTCTAGCCCTGTCTTCTCCTTAAAGGAAGATAGCTGTTAAATAAAGGTGCTTGCTGTCTTATCCCAGGGATAGAAAAATTTGAAGATACATATGACTTATGCTTTATCATGAAATATAGGTCAATCTTCTATATATTCTGGAATCACTGCTCAACTGTGCGTATCTGCACCCCAGACTTCACATGCCTGTGTCTGCCAGGTAACCTAAGGAGGCTTTTCACAATAACTTCCTCTCACTTACACCTTGGATCTTAGTGGTTTTACTACCGAATGACAAAGGAGAAGTAGCAGAACCTATCCTAAATCTGATATCTGGAAATCCCTATTTATGATGAAAACTATTATTCACACATGTGTAAATGCTCCTGTTGTACTTTTAGGACACCTGGATGAATGAGGTTTGGAGGGCAGCACTTCTGCTTAAATCTGCTACCTTAATTAATTTCTTAAGTAGAGTGATAATTAGGAGCATCATCGTGCCCTGACCCAGCTAGGCTGGCAGAGGTAAAAAAAGGACTGAAAACTATCCACAGAAAATAGGGGAAAAGTTAAATATCTGCTACTACAAATTTCAAATCTTTCAGACATTAGGAAAGGGAAGCATTAGTTACTGTAGTATTCTGTTTATAACACATTACATCATGATTTACTGAGGAAATATAGTTTTACCATGAAAAAAAATATTTGGTGTCAGATTACCTGATACCATCAGACGTAGAGACCCCTGTTTTAGTAGGACTTTTAAGACTTCTCTTTCTGGAGAGAATACACACTTCCTGGAGAGTCAGAGTGCTGCCACTGTCCCCAGTCCATGGCAGGGGCTGCTTCTCGTGCTGTTCTGCAAACAGCAGCCTTTGTGACTACCTCGCTTTGCATTTGTCAAAGTCACTTCTGTGCTAAATCCAAATTGCTCTCCTTAGGAAGAAAAGTAGGAAAGTATTTTCATTTTCTATATGATTTTCTGTAAATCACTTTATTTTGGGCCTGATATGACATCCTTCAACTGTGGCTTTCATTATTGCCATGTGGTTATGGGGCTGAAGATGAACAGACAGCAGAGCTGTCCCTACAGTCCTTCCCATGGTCCTTCACAGTAAGTCTAAGATGTTCCTTTTGACATGGACAGCTGGATTTTACAGGCAGACTGAGCTGGGGTAATCTGAGGTTACATTTAGTAGAAACATGAAAATGAGTAGCTGAGTTCAGGGAGCACATTAAGGTTCACTCCAGGAATCACCTCGCTCAGGTAAGTCTTGTGCTGTTACACAACCACAAAGTGATTGCTTGGTCAAAGTCGCCCAAAGGAGCTCTGACAGTATAAAAAAGTGAACTCAGTCTAAATTCTGGGTTTGGTGATGTAAACACAAGACACTTCTTTCTCCTCTAGGCTAATCACATTTTTGGAATATCAGGATTGGTGAAAAAGCAAAGTTACTGTTACTGAGTGGACATTTCTTTGGTCACCAGCCCATGGAAATTTTGATGCAGTCTTCATCAAGCTGCACTGAGCCTAAAATATAGACTTAATTATTTTAAACATCTCAAATTCAAGGACTTCCTAGTTCTACAAAATTGAACTTCATTGGCAAATAGCAATCCTTGGACAATCAGGTTTTGTTAGACAATTGAAGGCAATTTGTGGTGGGGTTGATCCTGACTGGATGCCACTTAAGTTGCTCTGTCACTCCTCAATGAAGTAGGCAACAGAAAATGTAAGAAAAAGCTCATGGGTTGATATAGAGGGAGAGATCACTCAGTGATTACTATCATGGGCAAAACAGACTTATATTAGGGAAATTATATTAGTTTATCACCAATCACCTTTCCATGGGGTGTAGTCCTTCAGGAGCAGGCTGCTTCAGCATGGGTTCCCACGAGGTCACAAGTCCTGACAGGAAACCTGTCCCAGTCTGGCTCCTCTCTCCACAGTCTGCAGGTCCCACCAGAAGATCACTGCAAACAGATTTCCCATGGGGTCACTGCCTCTCTCGGACATGTGCTGGCTCGTGTGGGGTGCTCCCCAGGCTGCAGGTGGATCTCTGCATGCCATGGACCTCCATGGCTGCAGGGGCACAGCTGCCTCACCATGGGCTGCACCGTGGGCTGGGGGAGAGTCTCAGCTCTGGTGCCCAGAGCAGCCCCTGCCTCTTCTCCACCGTCCTGGATGTCTGCAGAGCTCTTTCTGCCACGGATTCTCACTGCTCTCTTTGGCTGCAGTTGCACAGGTTTTTTTGTTTTTTTTCTCCTTAAATACCTTAGCCCAGCAGTGCTACCACTGTTGCTGATGGCCTTGGTTTGGATAGTGTCTGGTCTGTCTTGGAGCCATCTGGAACTGGCTCCATCAGATACAGGCAAAGCTTCTAGCAGCTTCTCACAGAAGAAACCCCTTCAGTACCTCTGATACCAAAACCTTACCTCAAAAATCCCAATGCACAATTCCCCCACAGGAGTAAAAAAAAAAGTGAAAAACTTTAAAAGGGCATATTTTAAAACCATGAGGAAAATGGTTAACAGCAGGCTGAAGGGCAAAGTAAAAAACTTTAAAACCACAGAAACAGCCTGGAGGCTATTCAAGAACATTGTGTTAGAGGCACAGATGGTTTGTGTATCATTGAGAACAAAAACAAAGTAAAATGGTGAGAATAAAACTATGGTTAAGCAGAGAAGTACAGGGCTTTATTGAGGTTAAAAAGACATCCTTTAAAAGCAGAAAAGCTTCCTGAGCAACCTATCCAGGTCAGGCCATCACTCATGTTGGTGAAATGCAAGTCAGCAATGACAAGAGTAATAAGGAAGTGGTCAGCTAAAAGTAATGAGGATCTGGTGAGTAAAGACACAGAGGCAGATACTTGTACCATGTAGTTCTGGCATATTAAAAATTTCAATAGAAAAGTCTCATTGTCCTCTTGAGTTTCCCTTGAATTTCCACTTTTTTTTTTTTTTTTTTTTTTTTTTTAATACAAGATGCTATTATTCATCAGAGACATGAAACTAGGCAATAAACAAAACAAAATGATTCTGCAAAGATACTAGTGTAGTCTGAGGTTTCTTACCTGGCTATTTCCTATTTCCATCTTCCTCTCCAGGCCTGTTTCCCTGGCTGCTTACATCTCATCCTTTCTGTCCTGGCTACATGGCAGGTCTTTTTGCTCTAGTATATTCTGAGCTTGATTATTCACTGAGAGATCTAAATTCTCCCACTCTGAACAAACCCTACTTGGATATGTTGAACTAATTATTTGCTAAAAACAGTCCAAATCAAAACAAGTGTGTTACCTGAATGTGTCTATGTACAAGAACTAAATAGCTGAGTACCTTAAAGACCTCCAAGAATGCAGAGAAACAAAAAAATAATACATTGTGTCAGCAATTTTTCTTCCCCTAGAAGACAATAAAGGATGCTTTCTGTGTTAGGTTATGGAACTCAGAGAAATAAAAGATGAAAAACTGAACACTATGCATTAAACTGAGAAATTAAAGTTTAGAAGTTATTGATGGCTTCTCAATGTATTAACATAGGCAGTAATAAGATATAATGTTAATTCATTAAGGCCATTGGTCAGCAGCTTTCTGAGAACATGAGCCAGCATGTGCCCATGTGGCCAAGAAGGCCAATGGCATCCTGGGCTGTATCAGAAATAAAGTGGCCAGCAGGACCAGGGCAGTGTTTGTCCCCCTGTACTTGGCAGTGATGAGGTCACACCTTGAGTGCTGCGTCCAGCTTTGGGCCCCTCAAGACAAGAAGGCCACTGAGGGGCTGGAGCATGTCCAGAGGAGGACAGTGGAGCTTGAGGAGGGTGTAGAACACACATGCTATGAGGAGGAGCTGTGGGAGAACTGGATGTTTAGCCTGAAGAAAAGGAGGCTCAGGGGGGACCTTATCACACTCTCAGCTCCCTGAGAGGAGGCTACAACCAGGTGGAGGTCAGTCTCTACTTCTAAGTAACAAGCAGTAGGACAAGAGGAAATGGCCACAAGTTGTGCAAGGGGAGGTTTAGATTGCATATTAGGAAAAATTTATTTGCTGAAAGGGTGGTCAAGGACATGCTGCCCAGTGAAGTGGTGGAGTCACCATCCCTGGAGATACTTTAAAAGAGGTGTAGGTGTTGTACTTGTGAACATGGTTTATGGTGACCTTGGCAGTGATGGGTTAGTGGTTGGATTTGATGATCTTATACGTCTTTTCAAACCTAAACAATTACTTGGTTCTATGAAATCTGTGGGTAGCAGTGTCTTCTCAGAACCAAATCTGAGTCAAAACTGTAGGCATTTTAGTGACCTTTTTTTATGATTTCAGAAGAAATGGTTTGTTTGAAATGGGCTGGAGATGGGAGAAAAATGAGAAATAAGTGCAAGAAACATCACCTGAACACAGAGGAGCCAAGCCAACTTTTCTTCTGTATCTCTGCCAGGAGATGACAGGAGAGGGAGGAAAAAGAGCAAAAAAAAAATATTTTATAACCATCTCACAGAACATCTCCTGAGATTTTGTTTTTCCTTTCCCAGCAGTTTTTTTGAGGATATGTTGAGTACTCCCCATTTCTTCATTCAACAGAATGACTTCCAGAGAGGTGGGAACCATATCTGGAAGGAGAGAGCACAGATTGTAGGTAGGAAAAGAGGCAACTGGGGAACAAGGTAGTTGGAGGCACAGATCAGCTAAGGAAGGACTGTGAGAAAGGTTTGGTGTATGTGGGCAGAGTTTGAATAAACTTTTAACACTGTTGACCTCCAAAACCCCTGTGTACTTCATTAATCATCCTGTACACAGATGAGAACTTTCAGAACATCTGGTGCCTTCCTGAAGATCTCCAGTGTATAGGAACTTCAACCTTTAATTTCAAATCACTGTGAACTTTAGATCAAAAGCTGCAACTGAGATTCTGCGTCACTCACAAAAAGAGAAATTTTACATCTCCAGTAATTAGTAAAGGATGTTTTTGGGTTTGGTGGATTTTTTTGGGTTTTGTTTGTTTGTTTGTTTTTTCTTTTCTTTTTTCTTTTTTCTTTTTTCTTTTTTCTTTTTTTTTTTTTTTTATCTGTGTGGGTTTTTTTCCTTGTTGTTGTTGTTTAGTTATATTTTGTTTTGTGTTCCTAGTTTAAAGGAGAAACTGCATGCCACTAATCAGCCATGGCACATGCACATACATACACTATTATATGTGAATACTTCTCCAATGTTACTTTATAAGAACCTTACACACTTCACTTTGATTAACACTTTGATAAGACATACATTTTCCTTGAAGAAAGTGAGGCCACGGGGATTTGTTAAAAATTCAGAAAAGGAAGATACTGTGAAAAGATTTAATTCGGTTACAGTAAGTAATACATTCTACTAATGTAATATGGACACAAAAAAATGTTAGACCCCTTGAGAAATTTGGATAATCTTGTTTGATCCTTTATGAATGTGTATAATTGTATTTATGTATGTGCCTGTATGTATATCTACATTTATGAAAATATTGTTATGCATGTGCCTGTGTATGAATACATTTATAAAACAAATCCATGACCATAAATCAGCTCCACAGAAACAGTATAAAGTGGACTACTGTACATCTTTATTTAAAATACGTAGGATGCCAAGACAGAAAAACACTAAAAAAGAAATACATATTGTTTTTGAAGCTGAAGCATCAATATGGTTGTAATTTTAATGTTTCTTGCTGGAAAAAGGTCATCTTTGGCGAGGTCGGGTTTTTCTTAAGGTCATTTCACATTGAGATATCTGCCTGCTTTTGACATTTCATCTAGAAGAGGCACAACTATTCTGACACATGAAATGGGTTCTTTACAAACCCAATGGCTATTTCTATCAACATCTGTTATTCTTACACAAAAGGGGAATATGCATTGATTGCAAACAAGGCTTCGCATTTTTTGGAGAATATTAATATATATATATTGTGCTTAAAGGTACAGCAATGTCCATCTGAAATAGAAACAGAACGAAACACTGATCTATAAAAGACTGAAAAAATAATCCCATAGATGGCATATTTTACTCTTAAGTGGAATTAAATAAATTTAATGATGTTAATTGTTGTTGCTAAATTGTCACACTGCTTTCTCTAAGGCAGCAGGGCAGTGAAATTCACTAAGCATTTGTGTAAGTACTTTGTGATATTGACACAGAAAAAGCACAATAAAAATATTTTTCTTTGCATTTTGTGTGGGATTTTTAATTGCAAATTCATTTGCAAATTTTAGCTCTCTCTAGCACTGAGTATTATAGGAAAAATATGTTGCCATGTAAATCCCCCAGCTTGTACCCCCATATTTTTAAACCCCAGAATTATTATGTATTTGTGGTATGATAAATATGTAAATAAAATAAACTCTGTCAAACAAATTTGGATTCACAGGGATAACTTAATTTTCCTGTAAGACAGTCCAGGACTCCAAAAGAGGTTCACAGAATTTCTCCCCCGAGGAACAACACAGGAGGACCATATTTTGTCCTCTCTCCACGTTTGCAGACATCTCTATTAAGCTTTGGAAAATCCAAAGCAGAAGCATTTAGCTGAGCATTCAGTAGTTAGGATTCACCAGCTGAGTGTTGTGACCAGTCACGTGGTGTTATATCTGTTCCCATATTGATGGTCTGTTTTTTACAAGCCTTTGCTTTCTCCCAAAATGAATGCCATTTTATCAGAAAACAGGTTTTGTTTTCTGATGATATTCCTTTGGCAAGTACTCAAATCTGCTGTTTGTGGATGTTTGTAGGAACATTGCTTTGCTCACATGAGTATTTGAGAACAGCGAATAATAAAGGACACAAAGAGGCTAAATCCAAATCCTGTTCTCTCATCTAGCAAGCTGTAAGTGAACAATTTTGTACTATCTCTACTGGCTCACTGATCTTACAGCACCAGTAAACTCTGCATGTTTGGAGTCAGAGTGTCATATTTAACTTTCTGCAGTATTTGGACGTGTGGCAGACATTCACAGAGAACTACAGGTGCTGCTTTTCTGGACTGCAGCCATATGTCCATAGGGCATTGAAGAGGTTAACATCCAGGTGTAGGAGCTTTATTGTTGAAACATGTTCTGCATTGCTTCCAGACTTTGGCCTCAAATAAACACCTTTATCATATTTTATTAAAATGTCACAATTAGATTAATTTAATGCACTGGGATCCAGAGCATGTCAGCTCTGTAGATGATTGAAAAATGTTTCATCAGCTTTTGATGGCTTCATAGGACAGCAGGGCAATCCACTCCTATTTCCAATAATGCATCTCTATTTGAAAACCTGACTTGAACATTCTTCTCAGTTTGTGCATTTACTGATAGAGAGTGCAAACACTCTCATGTTCTGCAGTGTTGCATTTGATTAGAAAATAATGCTTGAGGTATGAAAACACTGAAGTAATGTTAAGGAAACATTAAAGCACCCTTAAATCTGCCATTTTTAAGCCTAGGGCTTTGCAGTTATCATTTGGAATGTGTGGCCTTTTGTTAAATGGTTCCACAAGAGTAGCAACTGCTGCATAATGGTACAAATAAAAATAATACTGAGGTGTAACTAGTGGCTCTGATAGTTGTACTTATCCCCATGTAAAGCCTGGAGTGACAAAATAGTTTGCCAACTTCCAATAACATCATCAGTACACCGTGTTTGGTCAGATCATTGGCCAGAGAAGCAAAGAACACATATTAGCAGCTTGTATTGTGTCAATGTACATAAAAGTTGTACATTTCAAGTATCTCAATTTAAGTAAGTACCAGATATAGAATTTAAAATAAGTAGGAGCAAGAGCATGGCCTATAGTGGAAAAGCAAAGACAAATTTGTGCCCGATACTAATTTATCACATAGTAGAGCCTGAAGCTACTTCAAGGTATCAAACTGCTTACACATAGACAAAAGGGGATTTTGGGGAGCTTTCAGCTGATAACTAATGAGAATTTCAAATCTGTGATTTTAAATATTATGAATCTTTTTTATGCTGGTAGGTAATCTAGAAAGAGTACAAGAAAATATGTGCAACAAGGGTCAACACAAATTTCAGTAAATGGGAACCAGAAACTATTTTACATCTGAACAGATTAAGTTTTCTTCCAGGCCAGTTTAAAATCTCCTCCATACTGGTTTGCACAGTTGCCTCCTGTGGCAATAATCCCCACAACTTCCATAGTGCAAGCAGTGTAAGGGCTCTCTGCCTTCACTGCACTGTAATAGTATCCATTGAATGATGAATCTGAGAAACCCAGTTTTATCTTTGCAAGGCTGAGCCCAACAATGGTTCATAATTTTTCAAGCAGAAATAAAGATAATTGAAAATATATGGATGTCATTTGCTTCCAAAAAGCATTGATCAGCCGTTTCACTGGGCAGAAGATGCACAAACATGTTAATTTCTGAGGCAGCTGAGCTCACTTCCAAGGGTAATGGGCCCCGTGCTATTTGCTTGTCTTTATTCTCCTGCCCCAACCAGTTAAGACCAAAATGTGAGAAAACAAGGGGGAAAAGGGTATGTATCTACTTGCATGGATTTGAATAGCAGGATGATAGTTATCTTCAGTCACTGTGGTGGGTGGGAGCCTGACACTGAAAGAATTTGAGGAGGAAGTGCTGAGTGAGAAAATCACTGCCTAAGAGAAGGGTTGCATATTTGACACATGGAAAATATGCACTCTGTAGGTGGGTATTTAGTAGACTAAGGTAAAGGAAGGAATATGCAGGAAGAGAATAACTGAAGAAAGATTTCACAGAAGCAAGGAAAGTAAAAGAAATTTGAAGTGACCAAATTTCTCCTTGGACTCTTGCATGGTCATTGCTGCCATTGCTGATGCCACTGCATATTGACCTGCATCTTGCTAGGACACCACATTGGGGTTTTAGACTTCCCTTAATCCTTCCCCTACAATGCCCTATTGAAAGGAAGGAACAAAGAAATTCTCAATATCTTTCTCATCATAAGGCAGTGATTCAGATTCTTTCTTCCATTTTCATCCTTTGTTGATTGAGTTGTCAAGCACCCAACCTTGGCAATAGAAGCTGAAATAAGCAATGTCTTCATAGCTTTGCCATGCTGTGTCAGTACTGAATAACTGAGCCTGATCGACTGCATGCTGAGTCCGACATTCAGCCGAGTTCCTTTGGAATTTTTATCACTACTTTTTATATGACACTCAGAAAGGCCTTATCCACAATGAATTGTAAACTTGAATTCTGCTTTTTCTAGAGACCCCTAGAAAGCACCCACATCTGGAGGAATTCTGTCTATAACAAGAAGTACATGTGATAAACTGAGGCCGTTTCCTGGGACTATGTTCTTCAAGTTTCACTATAATACGTAAAAAGTTCCTGGTGTTTCACTGGATACTTACTGGACATGAAATGTAGCACCATTGCTCTGCTATAAATATTTATTGACAATCCTATTGATGGCAAATAGTAAAAATATTTTGGTATACTAGGGCCTGTGTCAGTTTTAGGTGGTGGTAAAAAGCCCTTACTGACACCTCCAATTTACTCATGTGCAGAACATGGAGACACAAAAGCAATTCACTCCAAACTGATTCTTAGATCCGATGCATTCTGTAATATAATGTTGTTTTATTGATCAATTTTTTGTGCTTTATCAGTTCCCAATAAGTTGAGAAAGCTGATAAGCTCAGTGTTTTACCAATTTTGGTCCAAATGGTCTACTTCTTTGGTTTCTTAGATACTGATGCTTGAATTCATTGATGACAACAATAGAGAAATCTCAACTATCCCTTCATTAATTTTGCATTACAGGGGGTGCAAGGGAAGACAAAGACTAGGAGGAGTGAGGGGAAGGAATGCCATTTCATTTGGCTGTCATCCATCTTAGATATTTCTGGATCTGATGTCTCCAGTGTGTTTCCCATCACAGCTGTTTGATATTGCATATTAAAAAAGTCTACTTCCACTACTGTTCATAAACACCAAACAAAACCAAGGCTTTTTCTGGAACAATATACAATGCCTTTACATGAAGCATTCACATGACCTCACAGTTTTGAAGTCATTCTAGTATGGAAACACGAGGCGGAATCACAGATTCCTAATTTTTGCCATCCTTCTAGTCCCATATATTTTTTACTGTACATATGAATGTATTCATCACACAATTGTGAGCACACAAGTTTTGTACATAATTTTACCTAGATAACATTATTCTAAGTTATCAAAACCTATCCTCTTTTAGGGAAATCAGAGACTATCAATTATACCAGTTAGGTCAAACACCACTCCATTCATGTATTCTGGTTGTTTCTCCCAGTAATATACATACATTTTTATCTCATGTTTTTATTACAACCATGAGTGAGCACCATAGCAAAGCACCTCTGGCACTTCATCTTCAATCAGAAGAAGAATGGCTATTCTCAAGACTCCATAGCTCTGAATTATTAACATTTTGGTCCTGCATATCCACCTAACCTTCTCTTACTTCTAGTTTATGTGAAGGAGACGTTAATCTTTCCATAATCTTTAAAAAGGGAAATAAAACCTTAAAAAAACCCCAACAAAAAGCCAACCCAAAACAGTCTACCAATACCACTGAATTTACCTCAGGAGCAGAAAGAATTACTAGATTTTTCAACTCTATTAGAGGCCATTCTTAAAACTATTAAGATGTTCTGTGTGGAGTAGGCCAAACTGTCCTGTGTACTTTCTGACTTCAGCAGAGCTGCATAACTTTACAATAGAAAAGATGTGAACATCTGCAATTAATTTGTATGTTATCTACTTGAAAATATTTTTTTTTTCTGAATCTATCCTTCAATATCTTAATTCTACATTGTAACTGTGAAGAAGAACAATGACTAATGAATAGGACTCTATTGTTATTTATCACTGCTGACACACACTGTGCATTTTTATACAATTACACATCCTGCACAAGTGAAAGTGCAAACTAAACCAAAGTTACATGTTATTCAAAATGTTATTCAGAGGTCACCATAGGCAGTGTGAAAACTCAACATGAAAACAGGACTAATCTCCAAAACATTAACTCAAAATCATGTGCTTAACCTCATTACAAATAAAAAAACCTGTCATATCTTTTAAAGATTTTGCACTTGTCTAATATATCCTTCTCGTCAGTGTTGTAGACTACAGACTTCTGAGAAATAGTTTCCATATGTCATATTGGAAAAAATACATATTTGACTCAATTTTAAAGAAAAGCACTAATTTCCAGTTGTTACAAAAGCATTTTTTTGGATACCTTGTCAGCATGCCCTAAGACTATTAATTTCCTCAAGCTTTCTCCATTTTAAAATTCATAGAGATAAAACCCATTAAAGTACATGGTGGAGATGAGCTTGAAACTTTTTCCACTTAATTTTTTCTTTGAAATGTATGTATAATAATTATGTTTCTAAGTGTTTTCAATAACTTTAGATGTATTCAGGAAAGCAATATAAGTCTTTGATTTCATCTTAATGTTTTCTTTAAAGGGGTTTTAAAGTTCAGGCTATTGGATGATGAGAAGACAGGTCCTACTGCAAAAGGGCCAGTCACTTTCACTTCATGAAAACATGAAAATATGTTTTCATTGTGGGTGAAAGAGAAGCAGCTTTATGTTTCTTAGGATGGATTTTACCTGCTGATACTTCCCTTGAAGTTTGTGGCCAGAGGCTGGTTGATTCATTTTCCCAGTAGTGATGGCTTATTTGTGGTTACTGAATCATGAAAAAAAAAAAAAAAAAAAGTTATTCTTGCTATTTTTAACATATTTTTTTGCATGCCTGGCATTACTGCTGAATTGCATTAACTGTGCTAGTGAATGTACATATGCAAAAAAACTGCCTTGTTTCAGCTGGAAAATAGGATATTGTTATTCTCTAGCTGGGTTTGTACTTATTTGTGGGCCTTTAATCAAGAACTGGGTCCATGTGCATTCCATACATAATCCATTATTATTTTCAGCATATTAATTCAACTTTTACCAAACCATAATAGATTTTAATAGAAAAATTAAATGAGAAACAATAGTCTTTCTTTATTTTTTATTGCATCACAAAACCTCCAATACAGATAGCTTTCCTTCTTGCATATGTCCTTATTCACAAAGTGAGTAGTCCTTATGCCTTATTTTACAAGGTGTATGCTTGATCTCATTTACAGAATAGAGTTGAAATATCAATATAATCATTCCCTTTCTTGTTTTGCTCAGTTTATGAACTAACATATGACAGAATCACAAGAAGAAAAATATTTTCTCAAACTTTTTTTTTTTCTGAGATAAAGTTAGGGTAAAGAGCATTTCCTTAGAACAAAGGTATGATGTACAGAAATATTTTTCAGCAGGGACAAATACAGTATCTTGTCTTTAGATATAGGATATATTTAGACAGTTTCAGGCCAAAATGTCTAATGTGAATTTGGATAAATGGATTTGTAGAGATATTGGATGTGAACCATGCAGCATAGGTTTTTGTTTGGGTTTTTAGTTGCATTTGTTTCCTTCCTTCATAAAGGCAAATTTTCTGCCTTTTTTTCCCCTGTGGATGAGAAATTAGTAGCCAGATACTGAGGTCTGAATCTACTTCCAGAGGAGGGGGATGTTAAGGTAAACATTCTGGAAAAATAATTTCTGGAAGCAACCTAAGAACTTCAGATCAAGTTGATTCTTTTAATTTGATACCATATCACATAAGCCCATGAGAATCAGTATCAGGAAAAGTTTTCTGCTAGACATGAGATGAAAAAATTCAGCTCTGATTGTAAATTCAATAAAATTGTCTGTTACATTGCATGGGGTTATTGTGGTTAAAAGTCTAGAACCCAGCACTTAGTCTTTTTGAATCTCATGCCATTGGTCTTGGCCCACTTTTTAACCTGTCAGTTTGTGAAAGACCAAATAAAACATTCAGCTCCAAATAAAAATGTCTTTTCTATTTTTTTTCCTATTGATTTCCTTGATGAATAGTAGACATGGCAAGATTTACAAAGGTATTAGGACACGACTGAAAATATCAGCTGGGATTTTTGAGGCAGCTCTAGTCTTTAGTATCTCTTAGATAACAAAGGCCATGTTATTATTTTCATTATTAGTTTTAACAGATATCCAGGATAGAATATTGTTAATTTGAAAATATTTCCTTTTACTAAATAGGTTGTAGTGTTCTGCTCTGCTATTTATAAAGTTCAGTACAGTAAGCAGCAGTGACATAAATGTTCAGTCCTGTGGTTTTTTTAGGTATTTTAACCTAAATTACTACAACTCAGCAATACTGGGCAGTTCAAGAAACAACTAAAATAAATTACAAGAATCTGACCCCATTAGCTGTCATTTTCCTTTTGCAAGAGTTACATCTTTGGATGTTTCTTAATGTCTAGACAGCAGGACTGACCACCATTTTTTAAATTTCTTTTTTTGTTGCCAGTGTTTTGCAATTTTTCTTCCCAGATATTGACCATGGTGTCACCAGCCATATACACGTCACTTGCAGACAGGATCATTCCAGCACACGCTTCAGGAAATTATAAATGTATGCATCTCTCAGGAAATGAACTAGTGCAGAATGTTCTTGTCAACTTCATTTTGAAGTAATTTTCCATTCTAGGCAATGTTTGACATTAGTTACGGACAATCAAAATATTTACTGTGAATTAGCTACTAAGTGAGCACAGCTTTTAAATTTATTTCTACATTTTTTTTTCAGTGTGAGTTTTTAGTGTTTTTGGTGATAGTGGGCAGGGTTGTTAAATTTGTCACAATTCTCATTTCAAGGTACTCTAGGATTAGTTTAAGCAAACATATTTTACTCTGTTAGTTGCTTGTGAACTATTCACACCAACTATTGGCTTATTATTCCTTTTAAACTTATTCCATTTAAATCACATAATTCTGTTTTGCTACCTCAAGTCAGTGGAAAGACCATTTCTGAAAATGGAGGCACTCATTAAAAGTGCTTAATGTGTGTGAGAAAGGTAACTAAAGGCATCATTTCAGTGTGCTTTTTCTTAAAAGCTATGAAATCCAGTTCATTAAACTGGTAGGATAAACATCTGGGATAGGACAATGGATTTAAATGTGGTGTGGCTAACTTGTATAGAGTAAATAATTAAACATTCATGAAAGTCCTCAACTCTGGCTTTTCTATCACTGCTTTGTTTTCAAAGTACTTTTCCATTTCCTTAGTCGACCTGTAATCACTAGTATGGCTGCAAGTGTGACAGGCAGTGGTTATAGGTAAACCACTGTAGTTGTCATCAGCTCCAACTTGTTTTTCCTTCCATTAGGATTTCCTGATTATGCACTAAAAAGATATTTGATTGATAGTAGAATAGAAGACATTTGAAGAAAAAAAAATGAACTGAATTCATGCCAGTGGGGAGGGGAGCTACCTCATTAACAAAATAATTGAGCTGTTAGTTAATTTTACTTGTTATTTGTAGAAAAGGACAAAAATCTTCCAAAGAATTAATATTCTTCTCTCAAATGATTAAAAGAACAACAAAAGGTTTTGTATCCTAGATGTATTTAGTAATTATATCTCTGACACAATTTTGTATATCTTCCGAGGCATGTAAAAAAAAAAAAAAAAAAAAAACACACACCAAAAAAACACCAAAAAACCCTGGTAATTTACAGAACATTGTAAGTGTCAGCTTTTTCTGATCAGTTTTTTTCTGTCTCTCCCCCAGTTTTAATAGAAGCAATTTCTGTTAATTGATAATTAATACCTTTACCTTTATTAAAAGCAGCTACTTGTGTATTGACACTTCCAGCCTGATACAATCAGTATATTTTACTATTGATGCAAATAGCACATAAAATTAATTATAAAAAAATATTCTTGCAGTACAGATTTTACATTTTTGTCTCTTTTTTTTTCTTCTTTTTTTTTCAAATTTGGAAATTCTGATTTCACTAAAAAAATGAAATTGTCTGTATGTTAAGTTCAACAAACTTGGTGACATCTTCAAAGTAATAAGCATTTGGCCATGTGAACACAGAGCAAAGGAGTGTTATTTAAAAGACATACACAGCACTGTGTATGTACCCACAACAAACCACTGAAAAATTATCCCAGAGCTACCCTGCAACCTTATTCTTTCCCTTATCCCCACCTCCCTCCAAGACTCAGTGAAAACAGTTACACATCAATATGAGTGAAGCAAAGAATGCCATTTTATTTACATAACATGACCTTATTCAGGATTTTGGAGATGAACAACTGTCAGACCACTGAACGCAGACAGAACAACTAATTCATGATTTCAGGATTTGTTCTTATCTGACACCTTATTTTGATACCCTTTCAGCAAGGAGAAACCCTTCATGTAGGGACGGAGAGGAATTAACATCTTGCTGCAACAAAGCAGGGGGTTTAGGTGTCCATGGCTGTGGGTGTGGAACAGAGAGGACAGGAAGGGCTGTGCTGGAGGAACCACAGCCCTGGTGCTGCATGGCCTGGCTGACAGGACTCGGGGGTAGCCAAAGGCACAGAGAGTTGTGGTTGCATCCTTATCGGCTAGCAAACACACTAGTAATGGTTTGGTTCCTGACAAAAGCACCTCTGTTTTTGGTGTGATAAAACACTATTAGCTTCCTTCTAGGCAAAAAGTGCCGTACAGCAGGAATGTGTCCGAAATGCTGAGAACTGAACCCGAGCAATAGCAAGACCCAAAGGAGTGTTATAGAAGTTCTTGGCTTGAAATATCATTTGAACAACCAACCCTGTGCTGTATTCCTGGGCTTTTCATATAGTTTCAGGATGCAGCAAAGGACAGAACATTTCAGTGTCCAAGAGACAAACCTTGGACAACCATATCAAGGTCTGCTGTGGATTCAAGTGCTGACAGAAAAGAATTTGTTTAACTAAGCCATTGTCTCAGAGTTCAGGACATTTTGACAACTAAAATAATTTTTCAGTTCCACATTCCAAACCAACATCAAAGTTTCCTAACTAGGCATGTTGTCTTGGTTCTAGAAGACAGGTGTCTGCTAGGGAGAGCAGGAGTTTCCCTTCGGATGAATGAATGTAGACCCCCTCCCTCCGAATTATTATAATTTTGAAATCAAGGGGCTTTCAGGCAGAGATCTGGGGATAGGAATAACAGTTCTTTACTAATATAACCAGGCAAACAAACAACAATAACTACAGCAATAACAAGAACACAGAACCAGGGACCCCGGGACAGCTTTCTCGGCTGAGATGGGATGGAGGAGAGGCTTTGTTTCACAAACCCCTCAGGCGGGCAGTCCTGGTGCTCCTGCAGGGCTCCGAGGAACAGTCGGCTGGAAACAGCAGGGATGAGCTGAGATCCTGGGCCGGTGGCTGAGGTGTATCAGCAGCTCCGCGGTGGTGGCTGGCACTGCCACACGTCCCGGCAGGACAGGGGGTGAGAGGCCGCCAGCAAAGAGGGGAGAAGGAGAAGAAGCAGCCGCTCCGTCTGGGTGATGGCGAAATTCCCTTCTCTCCACCGCAGCAGCTCCGCGACCCAGCAAAATGAATGTCTTTCTCCGAAGCCGAAGAAAGCCAGCCAAAAACTGTCCCCACCTTCCTTTCCTGCCCCTTCCCCCCCTGGGCCCGGCCATTCTTAGTCCTTTATCAATCACCCACTAAATACCCACAGTTAGGTTGTCTCCACAGCTAATGGGTAAAAATTCCACGGGCAGGCCAGAACAACAAAACAAAACAAAAAAAAAGGACACCTAACCCTCAACACTATGTCAGACCAAACCTAAACAATTATTCTGGTTACTTGGCCCTCTATTCTCTTTCCATCCAGTAAAAAATGATCAGTCTTTCCACATTGCTCTGAGCACTGATGTCACATGGACACGGTGTCATGCACTCTGCAGCCACAGCAGAACAGACTCGATAGACATCATATGCAAGAGATTAAACAGAAGATGCATCTTCTCCTCACCCAAAATAATCCATTCATTTGAATCCCACTAAAGAATGCTATTGGAACACGAAGCCTTCTCATCATACAATCTTTTTTATATATATTTTACTTGCATTTATCTTCACTTGCCATGCAGAAATGGGAAGGGGTGATTGGTTTTGTTTCTCCTAGCATCAGAATAAATGCTCTAGCTTGGTTTCAAAAGAACAATATACCTCACAACAGCATGCAAACAGAATAAATGTTAAGAAGTAATGCCAATTTCAACCATCTTTTTTTTTTTTATTTTATTTTTGACTTATGTCTCACTGGTATATCTACTGTCTTTTCTGAACTGCAACAGAAATTAACTTGGCTTATATATTTTGGGGACCATTGTAAAATCATCACTGGGGTCCCAGAACCACTGTTTCCTGATATGCAGTAGCTAATACCTACAAACAATTGCTAAAGGATGGTAACTGGTTAATTTGGGTGGGTATTTTTCACACAAGACCTCATACTGCTCTTCAACCTGCTGAAATATGAAGTGCCAACTGGCAAAACACTGTAAAACTCTGCTGCTTATATGAGACATATTAAGCCAAAAACACAAGCTAGTCCTAGAAAGGAAAATAAAGCAAACAGAAGGCAAATATCCATTTCAGAATAAAAGAATATGATCAAATTAGCAAAGTATTGCTAAGACACTAGATAAAAATGTGAAAAATAAAACTAAAAAACCCAATGCAAAAAAAAAGACAAGAAAAATCCTGATTCCATGTTTTTGAAAGCTTAGTTGTAATATTTAAATGTAAGCTTATGCAATGGAATACATTGTTTTCTCAAGGTATTTATTATATCCTAATTCTATGTGGTTGTCATATTCAGGGGTATTTAGGAAGCTTCACAACTAGAACTCAGCAGGATGCTTTTTGCCCTTATGTAGACATTTTCTGATACTCTGATGAATATATTTTGAAATTAAAATTCTAAACTCCTGGAAGGTAGCTGAGTAAATTGATGTTCATTTCAGAACCTTAAATTTTTTTTATCTGCGTAATTTTTCCCTTCTGTTATGTAAGTATACTTACCTTATCAAATAAAAAGTACCTTCAAATGAAAAAGGAGATTTTTAATTTCAAAATTTTGTTTTAATTATTTTGGTTGCATTTGATCCTAATTTTTTGGGAAACAGGAAATTAACCAAAATCAATCTTTTACTGATTAGAGTTTTGGTTGCAATGAATTATCATTTTATGATGAAGATATATTTCATAAAACCTTCCCAGACAGGTTATAAGAGAAGAAATCAACAAAAAATATACTTTTGCCCAGCATTTCACATTTTACAATGACTCTTCTGCCACCTTGAATGCTTTCTTTTTGCCTAGTCAAATACCATATAAATCAATACTTCATTGTCCATGAGGTGTTCTTTGGTTCAACACCTTGATTTTGTATTGATATTTAAAGAGAAAACCATTTCTGGCAGAGCTGTTCTTAGCTGGCCTTTCTGTCCACCATATGCACATTCAGAGGAGGCTTTTTTCTGTCATGTCTTTTTTTTGTTCTGCAATCATAATTCCGAATCTTGATATTTTCCCCAGACCTGTGCCTGCAGGACACTTCAGGAGTGATTTGAGAGGTATCCCCAGGCTGCTGAGAGCAGCAAGTTCTCCCAGAAGTGCTGTGCTCTGAAGAAGTTTTGCTCTCTTCTCCACAGCTCCAAGTGCATGAGGTGTCATTAAACACCTCTTTTGACTGAATAAATATTCTTTTATTTACTTTCTCTGTTCTGCTCTTTGCTGCTGCTGTTTACATGTCCACAACTACTAGTAGATGTCCATTTACTCGGGGCACTGAAGATGGCTTTTCTACACCTGGACTAGATAGAGCTGATATTCAACATCAGACGGGATTAATCTGTCAGTGACATAAGCTGAGCACAAACGTGAGTAGTAGAGCTTAACACAGTTTTTGTTGCCTCATTCCAACATCTTCAGGCTCTTGCTCCCACTGGTGACTGGTTCTCCACCCTCAGCATTTCTAGGTCTGTAGTAATCACTGAAGATATGACCAAAAGACATGGACAGCCAAAGAATTCTCTGGGCCTGATCAGTTAAACATCCTGGATCCATCAGATCTCAGATCATAGGGATATATATCTATATACAGGAGTTTTTTAAAATAGACAAAACCAATGGGGCTTGTACAAAAATAGAAGTATAAATAAATAAATATGCACACATTTCAATCTTGATTTTTCCAGAACAACACTCTGGGAGTGCTTTGCATTTCAAATGGGACCTGACTATATGGAAAGTACAATGTACAGTAGAATTAACTTTTGGGGTTTTTTTATTCAGCCATTTTTTGCTGTTCTAGACACAGGTCATGACCTCTCACCTCCTGTTTATTTCTTCCCATGTTGACCTTTCACTGAAGCACAGGGCTAATTTTTTGCTCCAGTGACCAAGAATAGGAATTTGTCACTTTATTCAAAATGGAATGAATACAGGTATGTCTGGCATTCTCAGCTGAGCTTAACCCTCTGCATGCTGAAAATAGTCAAATAGCCCAGTGATCTCTATTAGGAAATATCTTTTCTGAAGTTGTGCTATTTTTTGTAACAAAAGAGTTTTGCTTCTTTTGTCTGAAAAAGGGTTTTTCTTTTTCTGTGCACAGTCGGGCACAGTTTTCTTTGTTGCAAAATACAATGAACTAAACAGAAGAAAATGACAGGTTAGAGGTCCATAGAAATTTGAAATGGTTCTAAGGGAGAACTTTCATTAGTGTTAGGAAATAACCTCCATCTTAATTGTCTGCTGTACAAACAAAGTTTTATGTGTTATCTTTGACTGAGAAAGAAATAACTAATTTCTCCAGTAAGATGCCAGTAATGAATTCTTATGGACTAATCTTAATAAGTATGTGCAAAGTAATCTATGCTTCTCATGTTGAGTTATAAAATAGAATTCTTTTCCTTATGCAAATACTTTCACTGGTACTTATCCACCTATTCAAATCTCCTGTGCAGTAGGGTTCTTTTCTCCATTTGTAAGTTCAGTAAACGCAAAAGACGTCAGTGTATCCATGCAGGATTTGAAGTTAACACTTAAATCCTGTGTTAGAATTACAAAGGATAAGGGTGCCAGCAAAAAACACCCCAAAAACCAAAATCCACCAAAACCCAAGAAACAAACAAACAAACCACAACAAAACAAACAAACAAGGGTGGGGGGGAAAGAAACAACAAACCACAACCCAGGTGGTCTCGAGTGAGATTTAGTAAATCAGTAGATTTACTGACATTTTGACATTACCTGTCAAAATGAAAAAGTTGTGAGCAATGGACTTTCAGAGAGTGATTTCCTACAAAAACATCCTTAGTATTTCTGTGGCCTCACTGAAGTTACTGTTGTCTGCCTTTTTCCCTTTCTGGCTGTATTAACATATTTTCAGTTCTTTATGACATTCCCTGATCTTTTGTCCTAAGTACACATTAGCATTGTTGCCTTCCCAATCCTGTCATTACCTATGCAAATGCCCAAGGTCTGCACGTGCCTTTTGGCCAGCCATAGTGTCTGAGCTGGCTACCCAAGAGAACAACACTGCTGAGCTCATGGCACTGCCCTTCCTTCTGTGGAATCACTTGTTGGAACATTTATCTCATAAAGCTTTTCAAGTATTAACATGTCTGGTCACTTTACAACATTTATTTAATTTTCTGAAATTAAGTCCAATGAGACAAGAGATGGTGAGAACAAGAGACATAAATGGCATTCTCCTGTGGGCTTCCTAAGCCTCAGGAAAGCAAGTCAAAAAAGCCTTGCTGGCTTTGGACCCTGTTACAAGACACAGCCTGAACCAGTTCTGTGCTTTCATGCATGATTTCCCAAACATGCTTGCAGTGAGGCCAATGGATCTGATCTCAAGAACATGAAGCGAGTATCATTTGACATTATTTGTGTAGAAATTTTGTCCATCTCAGTTAAAATCAGCAAAATACTACGAAAATATAAATTTGCATACTTTTTAATAAACCTGAAATTACCTCTAAAATCTTCAAGTCTTCAGTATCTTCCAACAGCATCACAACTATGTGCAGAAAAGGACCAGAATGGTTAATTGTAAGGTCTGATAGTGGACTGGGATCTTCTTCTCAGAAGAGATCACTTTTAGTGCTAGAAATGAGAGTCAAATTTTCTATGTTGTTTTTAAAACCAAAATTTCAGGCCCTGGGGGAGGTTCTGCACATTCACTGTCACTGAATGGGGAGTATCCTTAACTCTCTTTCCTCAGTGCTACTCTCTGAGCTGCCAGCCTTGTCACAGGATGCTCTGACTCCTCACTGTTGGGTCCATTCCTGGATGGGTGCATGCTGAGGGCTGATTGTGGGATTCAGAAGTGTTGCATTTTGCTCATTTTCCAGTTCAAACCTCTAAGTGACTGCAGACTTCCAGTTCTGAGAACAAGGAAATACAGGTGTGGGTAAAGTGGAGCGTGGTACATTTGTAATGGCAATCATGAGAACTGTAATAACATCTGTAACAATACAGAGAGGTACAACCTATTTTTGCCTTTCAGTTACCTGAAATGTCCCTACTTTGTGCTTTCCAAGGTAGAAAACCAGATCCTACACTTGGCTAAAATGTAATTTCCAGACTCAACTGAAGAATGCCAAAATAAAATATTCATATGACATAAGAGAAGAATAAAAGGGATCCTAAAATCAAGATGAAAAAGTTTCAACTTTTCTCCAAATATATCCTCCTGACAAGCAAAAATAAATATTTGGTTCAATAATGGCATGAAAACATTTAAGTACAGCTGAATCTATTTAGTGCAGCAGTTACTGTTCTCCACCTTTGCTAATTCTCCCTGCTTATCCTATGCAGGGTGTTTTAATCACAGCTAGGAGTATATTCCTCTTCTTTTAGACATAAAATATCATGTCATTCACTGTTTTCAGTCCTCACCTCTCAAAGTGCAGAATATGATGCCAAAGGAGTGGGAGCCAGTGAAGAATATATGTTTGTGGACCAGTAGACGTATAATAGGCTACAGCATTATTACCAGGGCTGAAATTCATCCAATTTCTTGACAGTTCAAGGACTCAGCTTTCATAAGCTAGTGGAAATTATACTCACCTGTTCCAGAGCACCTATCTTTTTATCTTTTTTTCAGCATCTCTCTATTTTATTTTTTTTTTTTTCAATAAATGATTCCTTTCTACTAGAATATGTATGTGTATAGATTATTGTTTCTCACTGGCCTACACTGGCCTACACTGTCCATGAAGCTTCCTACCGGTAGAATGAGATCAGCAGCAGCAGCAGCCTGGTCTGATTGGGGGCTTTGGCTCCTTTCCTGGGCTGTAAGCCTTTGTGCAAGTGTCAAATAAGGGAGACACCAGCACCAAAACCATCCCTGCTGTCCTGGCATTTGCATACTAACTGCTTCTACGGTAACCACTTACATCTGATATATTAAGTGATGAGAGGGAAAAAAAATCACAGCCTAAACAGAACAGAACACCACATCCCTAAACAGCCCAATACCACATTTTTCATGCTTTACAGTGTTTTGCATGTGAGTTTTTTCTCTGGGAGCATGCACATGCTCTGATTTTGATCTTTTGAAATTTCTGCATCCCTTAGGTTGTATCCTTTCACTCCAGAATAGCTCTTGTTGTGATAGATGAACTGGAACAAGTGTGGGCTTCCTCACAGCCACTTCCTGTCAAAGTGCCCTGTGCTAAGCAGCAAGCTGTGCAGTCAAATGGAAGGAAGCACAAAAGTCCACTTTTCCCTTATCCCTTCCCCATGGCAACCTGACCAAGAACAGTGACCCCCAGCAGCACAGCTGAGGTCTGAAACTGTGCTGAATTACTCAGAAAGAGAATCTCCTGACCCCAGTCAGCAGAACCCAATGAAAATATGTGACCTCTAACTGCAGAACCCCTTGTCCAACATTGCGTTTGTACTGTACACAGCCAACACAGGTCAGATGCTTTCAGGAAGCTGACTTAATGATTCTCAAATCTAATTTAAAGTGAGACAGTGAACCTAGAACTATTCAGGTCCTGCAATTAGAGGGTTTTACATTAAGCAGTCAAAAAACCCATAGAAATATCACACCTCCTTGAATTAGGTATTGAAATCAAATATTTTTTTCTCAGGGCTGACCTTTGTTAGCTACATGTAAACTGAACTGATGATGAGTCATTGAGCTAGCAAATTAGTACTCGTAGTTGTTGACAGGGTCAGCAAGAAATCTACCACATTTTTAAGCAAAAATAAAATCTTCATGTAGTTATTGTCATATGTATTTCTTGTCCTTAATGACATTCAGAAACCATTGGCAACAAGAAGAGGAAAACCAGGAGATTTGGGGATTTTCACACTCTCTACCAAGTGTAATCAGAAATTTAACACCATAAGCTTTGGTTAAAGAGCTATAACAGTATCTATTTGTTGTGCTTTCAACCACATAAATAATAGAATTGACCTCAACAGTGGGTAGAAAAGGGACCAAACTCTGTAACCCTCTACCTTGGTTAATATTGTTTCAATAGCACTACAGCCTATTTTATAATGCTTCTGCACAAACAACTCTTTGGCTTGTGACAGGAAGGTACACCAATAATTCAATACAAGAACATTTGTTCTGTGATTAACTCTTAGAACTGGATGAGTAATTTGGAGCACAGCTAAGCACAGTCCTGTATGCATTTTTTTGAGTGAGAGCACCTTACAATTAAAAACTTTAACAAATTTATATGAACTGCATTTTAATGACAGAATGAATTTCAAAGGTGGTGGTTTACTGGACTTAACCTGTGCCCATTGGTGCCCCTGTGGGCTGCTCCTGGGGTAATATTCATTGGATGACAGCTGATCTACACAATGAACACATTTTTTGTGGCCACCATGGGAATTCAGAAGAGCTATATGAGTGAAGTTGGGTTTGGCCATCCCAGTTTCATACTTTCTTGTCAGCATGTCCATATACAGCTCCAGTGTACGGAGTGCTGTGCCCAGTAGAAAACACTGAGTGCTATGGAAATATTTAAGATGAGACACCACGAGCCTAACAGAAATATTTTGTGCTACAAATACTCTGAATTTTTAAGGCAGTTTCTCTTTTGCCTGTCTAGCTTCACCTTCTCTCTTCTGTTAAAGGCCTTTTGGCATTTGTGCTGGTCCTCTGAATCTAACTATTTTGCCTCTCTTCCAGTATGTTACCCAACTCTGTTGTTCCTTCCAGTATTTGGCATTTGCTTTGGAATTATGTTTGTCCATCTGTTATTTGTCCTTTTGGTGATGCGTTCTGCTGATTCCCATTTGTTCCTCTCAGCTTTTTCAGCAATTTGGGCTTCTGAAGTGTTGTGGCATCAGTCAGCTCTATCTTGGCCCAGGACAGTGTTTGTACAGAACAAGAGAAAGAGCAAAAACTGGCCTAGACTGATGTTTTTGTTTTTTTAGGAATTCACAGGCACAACTTTTTGCAGTGGTCATTCTCACTAGTTGATTTCACTGGTTCAAGGGACGTGTAGTGAAAGGGGCTCTATCCTCTTCTGGTTTCTGTTTTACTCCTTCCATCTTTCTGGACACTTGTAACCAGTATAAAACCATAAAAAAGATTAAAATGTCAGCAGACACTCTTCCAGTCTTGACTGAGCTTACACTTTTGTGTTGCATATTCCTTTACCTTTGGGAACACATCCACCTCCTTTATTAACTATCCACAAAACTTACTGACCCAGTATGGTCTAAGGAGATCCAAAACTGCACCTGTTCATACTTTTTCCCCCAATGATATTTTTTTTATCCTTTAAAATAAGCCACAATCACACTACCCTCTGCATGCAGTTGCTGGATATGACCTTTACTTGTGATGACTTAGTTTTTCAGACTTAGACGATTTTGCAGACAGAGTTCCAAATTTGTCAGCTCACAAGTTGCCTGTGGACAACAGTGTGGAATGACTAAAGGGATGCTCAGCTATTGATCAGTTATGCAAATATTTGTCTTCTCCCCCACCCCGGGGAAAAACTCATTTTAAGGCTACACTATCGCCAGACTTATGCATTATACTGGGCTTGCAGAATTTTGCTTGGCAGTCAGGGACTAGGTAGGACCAGGTCTCTTTTTGTACATTTGTTCTGGATTTAGACTTATCCAGTAAAGCAGTCTTACCAGAAAACTAGGATTCTTATAAAAACAAAACAACCCCCTGGAAAACCTGACTTTTTCAAAGTGAGGATTTATTTTGTATCAGGGACCCTTGGAGTGGTGTAAATGAACGAAGGATGCTTACACCAGTTTATTTTCAGCATTTAAAGGAGGCATTAGTTAATTTGTTTCTTTAGGTTCGTTGAATTAATGTAATTTCTAGCCTTAATCCACTGAAACACACGTGAATTTCACCAATAATAATAAGATACAGGTTTTCAACAGCCCTTATCAGAGTAGGCCTGTCTTTGAAAGGAAGGACTTTTCTTTCTTCTCCTTTCCTTCTCACCCCCAACCAAAATGCTTCCAAACCCACAGGTTTCATTACTGGGTACCCATAAGTACTGGGTATTAAGAATAATTTATGAAATGTTTATGATGTAGATAGAATGCTGGTTTTGATCAAATCAAAAATCAGGAATTTCCAATTAGTAAGGAAGCCCTGAACAATGCACCATGGTAGGTACAAGCTCACTGGGGTTTGTAGACAAGAGCTTTGCACATGCACTGTTTGGAGTGTGGAAGCTCCTCCTGCTCCTGAGCATCCAAGCCTACCCTGGTTAACACAGAACAAACAAGCTACTATGGTTACAGGGAAACCTGCATCCGTTCCTATTTGTTCCTTTTTTTCCCAGCATCCTTGGGATCCTTTTGAAAAATTGTCACAGTCAGCCAGATCCCATCCCAGTGAGCCAGTCTGCACTCGGGCTCTAGCAAAGGCAAGTGGAGAATGCTTTGCACTGAGTGCTTTGGGGCCACCTCGCTGGCCAAGTGGGCCAGAAAATGGAGTAGAATCACATTATCATCAGCATTATTATGTAACTGGCATGAACACGACAAAAGGGATGAAAAGGAATCAAAAACTACTACCAGCACTGCAGATCATCGCCTTCTGATTGAAATCACTAATTAATTGTTGCCCTTTAATATTTTGATTTTAGTCTAAAACCACAAAGTGTGTGCTCACAAAACACCCCTGGACACTCAAGACATGGACAAACATAAGTGTTAGGAAACACTTTTACAATTGCAAGAAAAAGGTGTGAATAGTGTAATAATGGCAAATGCAAGCAGTTAATTACAGTTTCAGTGTTGATTATAGAAGGTCTTTTGGAATCAAAATTAAAGCAGCAACTTTCAAAGGCAAGGCCAGGTATAACTGAACAACAAGTGACCATTCAATCTAACATGGTCAGCAGTCATTAGAGTGCATCTCATCCTTCTTCTTGTACTTCATCAGTCCAGAATTTGCCATCACAGTGTGAGGTGTCAGCTTATGAAAATACTAATCAGCTGATACGTGCAAATATCATTATTACACACATTGCATCATACAAGGAGAACCACATTGTCTCTTTAAATACTATTACCATGAGATGTACAAATGTTATAATTTTTTCTCTACATGAAGCTGCTTACCTTATATCATCATGTTACATGATTTTACACTTTTAAAATAATTAAAATATTCCAGTTGCAGCCATGTCACATTTAAACAGCCGCAGCTGCTATAGGAGGATTACAGTCACAGCCTCCCATACTGCATGCAGTCTAAATTCAAAGGCTTGCTGCCTGTAAGCTAGTTAGAAGCATCAAAAAAGTGGAATTTAACTTTGCTGTTTGGTAAAGGAGAAAATAGAGGATTCTCCACAGACTACTAGCCCTGTACAGTACACATTGTTAGTCAAAGGAGAGAATGGCAATTCTGCATTATAAAGAACAGCACATTGCTCTCTTTTTATTCCTGAGAGCTACAATTAAAGGATGCAAGTCATAAAACAGTGTATTATATGATGCATTGTTTTTAATCTTGCTGCCTTCTTGTATATGACAGGTTCATATAATTCTTCAGACAGGAAAAGGCTTGTTCTTTAAAAATACAGAGCCCTGCATCTGAAATATAAGTTCACACACAAGCAATGTATATATCGCCAAACCAGCAAACTAACTCACTTACTTAATACACTAAACTTCAGGTTCTTTCTATATTATGTGAAATGGCTTGAAACAGGAGGCAGCTGCCAGGAAACATCACTGCTTCTTTACTCAAGAGAGACAAGGGAAGGAAGAATGAAGAAAAAAAATTCCCTCGATGGATGCCACAATAGCATGTCTTTCATTATCGCCCTGTGTCAAGGCACTGTGTAATGTTCATTGTGCATGCATAGTAAATTACTATTTACCTGCCAGTGCCTTTGATAAGTCAGTCTTTTCTCCCTCTTTTCGTCCACACAGCATGGAACAGTGAAACCTCTTTGCCTATAATTCTTATTAAGGTGATACCTTTTCTGAATAAGAAAGTACACACTTCCAAAGGAGGCATTCTCTTGGGTTTTTAAGGGCCATTGTTTTTATTGTTTTCCTTTTATTTCTCCCACCCTGCTGTGTTTTAATGCTATAGTGACTTCTGTGTATACAACTCTCATATTGAAATGTCTGCCGCAGATATATGCAATATTAAAGAGTGCTTATGAATTTTTGACATCTAATTAGTCGCTACCCAGTTAACATGTCAAGACTCAGAGGGATTAGGGAGTCAGCCCTTTCTGAATAAGTTAAAGCTATGCCCTGTCCTTTTCATGTATTATTCTTTAATGTAGGTGGTGATTATTTTGCTGTGATTAATTGATGAAGCTCATTGGTCTGGCAAGTGTTACAGAATTCACCATTCTTCACTTTTATTTCTCTCTGTAGGGCTTTCCCGCTTATTTGAAAGGAATTGGTTCTATTCGGTCTGTGAAGCTTCATTGTCTTTTCTCAATACATGCACATTGGTTTCTCTTAAGATTTTATCTATTTAATTTTATATCTCTTCTACTATAAAGGGAGCAGATAATTAATAATGCTTGTTTTATTTTAAGTCACATGTTTCAAACAGGGTTTTTCTAATGTGTTATTTTTATTTTTGATTTATACTTTTAGAATTACTCACATGTATTTTGAAGTATATAAAAACAGTTTAATTTTTTTTTTCCTAATGATTTACAAAGTCCCCCACATTCAACAAGGCTTGGTGAATTTCGAGGTTTTCTGGTCCCTGATTAGAAGCAATATTTTACTCCGGCAAATTTTAATTTTTTTTAGCATTTTGAGTGGGTTTTTTTTCTTAGAGATGATATAATATTCTCTGTTGTCAGTTATGGTGAATTATATCAATTTTAGCATCCAAATGGAAGCCTTAATTATACAATCTCTGTTTTCCATGTGCACGCCTTTCACAAAAGGAACAAAAAAAAGAAAAAAAGGGGATGTCGAGGCAAATCTTTAAACACCTGTAGAAATCTAAGTGATGCATATTTAAAACAATGTGATCACTCATAAATTCAGCTGTGTGTCAAGGTTCCTGCTGACCTGTGGTGCACTCCAAAGGAATGTTCCATTGATTATATACAGCTGCGGATGCTCAGAAAGAAACAGCACATATGTGTGCTTCATGGTCTGATATATTTGTTGCATCCCCCTCTGTGTAAGTGATATTGGTTCTATATAAAGAAACAATAAAAACGTATGCTGAGCACATAATGGCTGTGCCGTTTGCCTACACAGGCACCACGCCACCAGTATTTAACTCACTGCTTTGTAAAGCACTAGAAGATCTACCGTAGCTATAAAAGGCAAAGCAAAATCATACACATGCACAAAGTTTTTTGCTTTTCTGTTTTTCTTCTTTTTCTAAAATACTGGGAAGGAACATCCTGCTCTATTGCATTGGTTTTTGTTCACCGTTTCACTGTAGTCGGCTCAAGAGTTTTGGGCCTTGTAAAAGTGCAACGCAGTCAGGCAGTTTCCCTGAAAGGATAAAATCAGAAAAAAAATTTCTTAACACAGTACAAGAAGCTAATATGTAGACATGATTACAGAAATATTTAATCATGAACTGTGGCTACTAAGAAGTTTCTTCCATTCCCTACCTTTTCACTGCAAAGGAGCTGAACAAAAGACTGTTGCCATCCGAGTTCATTTCTGCAGCCTCCTGGTTTTATGGACAAATAATTACTTTTCACAGAGCAGAATCAATCCCATTATGAACCTCCAGTATTCAAATCTGTAATTGGGACAATGGTGGAGCTCCAGCCGGTTTATCTTTTGAAATGAACAAAGTCATGCACACACTCCTAAAAATTTGATCATTATAAATAATTACAATCCTATTTACCAGTCAGGGTTTGTGCTTTTTAATTTACGTTGGGGAGACTCTTTCTAAAGGTTTTGTTTTTTTTTTTTAATGGTGAAAATATGTAAACAATTCTCTCTTATCAGGTTTTAAAGAAAATTGCAGTGTGAGGAAAAGAGGAAAGTGAAGGGGGCCAGGTTTTAGCAAGGTGCATCTCCTAACCCCTCACCTGGATTTTGAGGTTATTGTGAACAAGCTGAAAAGAGGAGTCACGGCAGCCTCACACACCCCCAAACCACAAATGCCTTAGGAACAAAAACTGACATCGACCCTGCCACGGAAAAGAGAGCCATGAGGCAACAAGGAAGGGAAATAAAACTGAGCGGGGTGGGTGGGTTGACTGAAGGGGCTGTGAGTAGGAAGAAGGAAGAGGGGGCAGCATTAAAAGAAATATCAATCAATTGGAGCATATTCACTTTCCCCTGCACAGTAGATTCTATCAGAAGAAAACACTGAACTTTGTAGTGTTAGCAGCAGCTGAAATTTAGAATTATTGTTTCCTCCTAACAGAAGACTCATTTTCCACGGCCGCATTTGCAGCATAATAAGCTTTTTGTTATTTTTTCAATTAGAGTCAATTGACCTAACAAAATGGTTGGCAATTAAGTGATTTTTGTAATGGTCCGGGGGTAATTTAGTCGAGCTTGTCAGCTGTGTTTCATGAAGCCGAGATGTCTTTTTTTCCCACTGCCTCTCTCTCTCCCTCTCCCTCTCTCTCACTTACTCCCTCTCTCTCTCAAGCATAATGGCTCATAATTTCAAAATCTTTTCCTTCTGTTTCCCTCACAATAATTCGCAATTACAGGAAGTTGTTGGAGGTGATTTTTTCCTACCTTGCTTTTTGAGTCAGTAATTTTAAATAAAATGTACATACTTGTAAAAAGGGGGCTATTACAGAAATCACTTTTTGTGTAAACTCAATTATTTTATGAATAGTGACACCAGTTTCTGCTGGGTTCAACTCCTAAAGGCTGATGTATTATTATTTTCAGGGTAAAAGGTGTTGAACATTTAGAACACTTTTTCAAATCAAACCAGTATTCAGGAAGGTAAACAACAACTTAAAGACGAGGAGCCTTGTAGTAAAGCTGACAGGTATATGAGAAGAATGAAAGCCATTAGGACATTTATACAATAGTCTGCAGCTACTGGACTTTTCCTCCTGTTACAATTTAGGAAGAGATTCCTCATTTGTCTAATTGATTCATTTTCTTAAGACAACATCTGGAGTTGCAGTTCATATTAAAGTGCCGTAGTTAGATCTGATGACTACATCAGATGTTCTTTCATTTGTATTCTTTTTATTATCTGTTTTAGCAGCACATACACATTCACACACAGGCTGGAAACTGAAGCCACGCACCCGTCCACCAGTGAATCCGCAGACTTCCTAGCATCTGCCTGCAAACGACCGACTTGTAGTTTTTTGATTTTTAAGTCCTTTTTTCTAATCCCCAGCCACGCTCTACATTTCCCCAGTGTCTCAGCGTCCCTCCCAGCCCGCGGGATGCGAGGGATGCGCAGCTGCCCGCAGCTCCGAGCGCGGCTGCGGCCTCGGCAGCCGGCAGAAGGGGGCGCTGCTGCCGCGGAGCAGCCGCCACTCGGCCCTGGCCCTGGCCCTGCCCGTGGCCTGTCCTTGCCCCTGGCCCTGTCCTTGTCCTTGTCCCTGCCCCTGCCCCTACCCCTGGCCCTGCCCCTGGCCCTGCCCCTGTCCCTGTCCTTGTCCCTGCCCCTGACCCTACCCCTGGCCCTGCCCCTGCCCCTGTCCTTGTCCCTGCCCCTGGCCCTACCCCTGCCCTTGCCCTTGCTCTTGTCCCTGCCCCTGTCCTTGCCCCTGTCCTTGTCCCTGCCCTTATCCCTGCCCCTGTCCTTGCCCCTGCCCTTGTCCTTGCCCTTGCCCTTGTCCCTGCCCTTCTCCTTGTCCCTGTCCATGTCCCTGCCCTTGTCCTTGTCCCTGTCCCTGCCCCTGTCCATGCCCCTGCCCTTGTCCCTGCCCTTGTTCCTGCCCTTGTCCCTGTCACTAGCCCTGCTCCTGCCCCAGCTCCTGCCTCTGCTCATCTCCCGTCCCCTGCCCCTATCAGACAGGACCTTGTTTGCTCCCTGTTCTCACTCTGTCCCCTCTGCCCTGTCCTCTGCCCTGTCCTCTGCCCCAGCCAGCCCCCCTGCCTGCTCACCTGCCCCTTCTCACGTCCCATCACCACTCCTGGCTCTCTCACTCCTCCTGACCCGCACCTGCCTGGCCATGACTCTGTCCATGTCACCCTTCCCATCACAAGCTTACTCTGGAAAAACCTGTCAGGCAGGGCTCAGAGGTCCCCGGTGCAGCTGTTTTAACCTCGTGCAGGTTTCCAAGGTAGGGCAAGTTCACACGGGGCTGGGGGCTGTGTCACCTGTTAGTGGAAAAGCCTCTGAAAAGGTACTGAATGCTACCAGCACGAGTTTGCAAATGAGAAGGGATGGGCTCTGTTTTTTGGGGGATTGTTTTTTGTTTTGTTTTGTTTATTAGTTTAGTCTTTGTTTTTTTTCCCCTCAGCCCTGTACTTGTTGGTGTCTGAATTTTATTGATTTAGTATCTTAATTTGCCTTTGTCTCACATTCCGGGAGTTTTGAATCACATTTTAAGTCAAAATCTGTGGGCCAGAATCCGTTGGCCAGATTCTGAGAGACATTTTTACCTTCCTCTTTCTTTTGCCTCTCCTGCATCCAGCATCTCTTGGAACTGGGTTGTAAAAGACTGGCCTTCCATCTTGCCTACTGGGACAGTAAGATCTGTGTGCATTATCCTCAGTAAATATTACTTTTACATTTGGATCTCTGCTCATTTCCCTTATGACCCCTGACAGTCTCCTCCTAGGGTCTGATTATAAGTCACTATAGTCTGGACTGTACTGGAGTCTCGTAAGGCTTCGATTAATCCACCGCACCTAAGCATTGCTGTGACTATAAAAGGAAAAGTTATGATTCTGAATAAGCATCGTGCGGAAGAAAGAAGCAAAAGCATAAAGTATTAAACTTTCATCCAGCACCATAGGAGAGATGTAGTTATTAAATTTCAGCTGCTTATCAAACTGATATGAAAGTCATTTTGCATGATTGCTTTGCATCCTCAAATCTTCTGCTTTTATTTGCAGTGCATCTCTGCGCTTTCTTATTAGAAAAATACTCAAAGGATAAAAAAGCTGATAATATTATTCAGTTTTGACAATTAGGTAGAAAAAACATTTTAAGAAGTGCTTTTTTTATTGCAGCTAGTAATAATAGTGGTGGTCCTCCTGGTAGCAGTCTCTTCTGATGCTACCCAGGGTGATGCTAGCTTTACCCTATAATGGCCAAAGCCCTGATGGTTATACTGGTAAAGCTGCTATGGAGTGTGAGCCAGGATGTCATTCTCCATATCACAAACAATGTACACAGCCACAGATTATTTTGTCTTCAGAGGTCTGCAGTTTATGGCTTTTTCACTCGGTCCTTCTTGTTTCAAGATTCACAAGCAGACTGGGGCTAGTGCCTGTGATGAGTGGGGTGAGAGGAACAATACCTTCCCTGTCCTGGGCTGGCCTCTAGCTGCTGTCCATTCCCTCAGGATTGCTGTCACGTTAGCCACTTCAGCAGACCTATCTCTGTCTATTTATAATCAATCTCCCATACGTTTTAGCTGCCCAGCAACTGCCTTTAATTATTACCTCCCCACATTGTGGTTCCCTTCCAGTTCAGCTTAATCTGCTCCTTATGTTTTGCGTGTGAATTTATGCAAAGCTATAAGCGTTCATGGGAATGTGGAGCCCTTAGAAGATGAGAGCAAGTCATCTTATCCCCCACAACTCTCCCTTTCCCCACCATGTTTCCACAACTTGATGCCTGGTTGTTTTGTTTTCCAGTGTTTCAATAATTTCTTCAGTATTCTCTCTGTCTTCCCATTTTCTGTCAATGCTTCCCCATCTCCTGCTGGGTTTTGCTCCTCTATGATTTAATTCACTCTCAGCAACTGTCACAAAGCTGATGGCTCCCTAGCATTTATCTCTTTATCTCTGGTTGCTGCCTTCTGTCCAGTCCTTTCATCTCAGACTATCCACTCACATCAGTGTCCAGATGTCTGGTCATAAGCCCAGGACAGTAAAAATGCGACCTCTTTGAGCCATTGTTTCTCCACTATTGTACAGAATTATTTCTCTGTGGCACAATGCTGGAGACTATTAGCACCATACCTGCTCTTCACAGTTTTTCTTCCAGATTTAATTTCTACAAATCAAGTCTATGTTTCTCCAACCTTTACAAAATATATCTCTGTTATATTAAAAGACCCTCAGATCTTGCTGTCTAGATTTGAGTTGTCATCCCCAGGCTATGAAAACTTTTTCCCCAGGCTATGAAAACTGAAATTTTTTACCTCCACAGACACCAATTTGCCCCATGTGCAAGGCAGCTCAGAAGAGCAATCTTATATACTTCTAGATGCTGAAAAGTTCTGGAAAGGTCAAGTTTTCCTCCCTGGGAGAGGAATTCCTGTGACTATCCCTGTGTAATGTATGTCATTGAATTAAACTTTAGGCTGTCCTGAATTCAGGGTAGGGTAATTCAGATTGTAACTAGGGGTAATTTCCTTTGACCCCTTAATGACAACAAATGCTTTCCCTGATATTCAGGCACCCATCGAAATCTTGATCCTCAGTGCAGGAGTGGCTCTAACTTGGCATCAGGGAACAATGCAGTTGTTCCAAGGAGATGCAGAGGCTGGAGGGACCTGGGCTGGCAAAAGGGATGAATTATAGGAAATACTTTAACAGGAGAAAGGGAGAGTCACAGTGTTAGGAAAAATATTCTGCCAGTGAGATGGGCTAAGCTGGGTGAGGGGAGGAAAATGTCTCCTTTTCAGGATTCATCATCAGAATATATTTTTTACTGTGTTGTCCAAAGTACTTTACAAATTCTAAGATATGATTGTATCTTACACCCTGGCAAGGAACAGAACAGATGTCCTTATAAAGGACAATTTAATCAAGGAAAAATAACTATTAGGCAGGAATTTGCTAAAGGAATCAGTAACTGTTAACTCATGGTCAGCCCATAAATGTAAGAACTATCTGGCCAAATTTTGCCATGCTGCCCTCTGACTTCTCAAACTCTCCATTTCAGTCTTATATAGTTTTTGCACCAAATACCACTTTATAGAAATAAAGTAAAAAATACCATCTTATTTCACTGTCTGTGGGCTAATATTTTCTCTCTGAAGGTTGATAACTCCATTTTCAACACAAAAATCAAAGGCAGGTCACATGTTGAAAATATATATAATGTCCTCTGCAGAGTGCTTTAACATGCCCAGCAGTATATTCCCACTTTATTCCTAGAAGAGTAAAATTACAGTGTGTAGCGGGGCTGGCACCATGCTTCCATGCCGTGCAGACATTAGAGCAGAGGGAATAATTCACAATGAATAGTTTAGTCAGTAAGTTTAGCCCTTTTTCTGCCTATGGGATCTCCATGGGCAGACTGAGGTTTCCTTGAGTTTATTATGCAAAAGAATTCAAAGAGATCATTTTCCCTCTCTAAGTGCTTCTAATTGCTCAGGAACACTTCTCTGTGAACATTCCCCAATCACTTCTTGAGCTTTGTTAGATATGACTGCTTTGATGAGTCACATGGTGTTGATTTATTTTTCCAGTGTGTTGAGTGTGCACATATTCATGTGTGTGAATCTAATACCCAGTTTCCATCAATACTTATGCATGCTGCTCTGAAATTCTCAGTGAATAGCCACAATAGTAATTGAATCCTACAAATGTCCCTAGAAAGCAAACACAACTATAAGACAGTATGGGTGAGAGGAATCCATTTGCAAATCCCAGTAAATGTACAATGGTTGATAGCAATCCATTTCCAAATTCCATCAAAGACAGGTTTTTTTCAATAGCATTTAGCCAGCTAAAGAAGATTGTGTGGAAAACATTGTCAGCTCTCCGCTTTCTGTTCATTTCATCCTGTGCTTCTCTCTTCTCATGAAGTAGCTGTGGGAAGGAAATAATAGCAAACTTCCCCCCACCCCAACAAAAAAACCCCAAAGCAACAAAAAACAAACCCACAGGTTTCAAGTAAATATCTTTGAGCACCAAATAGCTATCTCCTATTTTTCAAGCCCAGACTTAATACACTGCAATTGTACCTGGGAGGTCTAGTTTGTTCAGCACCTATTGCCTCCAGGATGAGGATTCAATTAAGAAATAGAAAAGATAATATGATGCTATAGGAACAAAAATACTTTTGAAACTCTACCCAGGCTTTCTGTAAATAGAGGTACACTTCTTTGAAAGCAAACATTTCCTGTTAAAATGCATCAGCTTTCTATTCTGTGATCCTCCACTCCAAATTATAATAGAAAAGATATAATGGAGCGTAAAAACTAACAGATGAGAAGAATGCACCTTCAATGTGAATTTCACATCCCAGCTGCAAGGCTACCCTCAAGAACCTCACTGTAGTTGCAGACCATTACTATGGCATAAATTAACTCATCCTCACCAAAATTCCTTATGGTTTTCTAGGAAAAATGAGGTAATACACTTTCTTCTTCTGGGCAACTAGAAAAAAGAGTGAAGAATTATCAGAGTTGCCTATGCAGTTTGTGAGACCAAAAAAATATATTTTCCAGAACATTTTTATTGTGCAGTATTTCTTGTGCACAGGGCACTGGATGAGTGACTTTGCTTACTTGCTGAGAGATCTGGGTCCTTCTGCAAAGTTTGTTGTGGACTGGGAGATGAACAATATGAGGGAATGGAAGTGTACAACTGTGAACACTTCAGGATGCTTTATTATTATAATTATTTTTCATTACAAAGGGGTAAGAAGTAAAGTCCAGTCCTTTGGATGTAGTCCTAGCACTTAAAGTTTTTGTAGGTATTGAAACAGGGCTGTTAAAAATAGTGAATAAATTCCCTATCTAATTAATAGAAAATCTGAAAACCTCCCCATTAACTCTGCCTGTTTGGTATTTTATCCATAAAATTTATGTTCCGTTTACAGTGGTTAGGCAAACTGGAACTCCACTCTCAGGAACAGGGATTGGTTGCAGTCAATAGCAACAGCCATAGCAGCTTTAATCCAGGTATTTTCCAGTTTTTGAGAACTGAAATTCAGAATGTTGCTGCTTACTTTAATTTTCGTAGGTGTGTTTCCATCATGTTTTGGAAATACAGGAATTGAACAAGCAAAAATATCATTGTTTGTTCTGATCTTCACACAGAAGTGGTAGAAGGCAGTTGCCCTCTGCATAACCTGTTACTAGACATGGGATGGAAAACAATGTGAATGAAAGTTACAGTTTGTTAAACAGTGGGGTGAAATCAGAACTCAGGACTACTTATTTTATGTTTAGGCTTAATAGAGGTGGATGGAAGAGATTTCCTTGTCTACCTTTCAAAATTTAGCATTTTGCTCCTTTGCTTAATCCCTTTGGGTAGCACTCATGCACACCTTTCTTCACATTTCTTCCTCTTGCATAGTCTTCTATCCAGCTCCTGCTCATTTAGTAATTCTCCTCAAAGCTGGGGATAGTGTCCATACCTACATGTTCCTCCTTAAGCAGAATATAAATGTTGCCATGTTTCTAAATGTTCTGGCCAATTTCATACATCATGTTCTGAAACAACTTAATTTTTTTCAGGTTTTTTTTTTTCCATAATTGTCAGAGATGGAGCATGTACACCTACCAATAAGTGTGTGCTTATTAGTTCCATGTCCAAAGTGACTGGTATTTTTTTTGTTGTTGTTAAGCACAAGCTCTGCCAACCACCCCTCACTCAGGGCTCTCCATGCCCAGGTTCCTTACACCCTTTCTTTCCCACCTTTTAGTGACTTCCTGCATTGGGCTTTTTCCTCCTGCTGCATATCCTTTGGGCTCCATCAGAACCAGGGGAGAGAGATGCTTTCTGCTAATATCCAGAGGTCCAGCCAGCTCCAGCAAACAGGAGCAAAGTCCTGCTCAAGTGACAGGGCTGAATGTCATAGGGAATGTGGTGTAACTGTGCAACCTGATTGACCATGGATGCTGTTACAAACATAACATAAAGCCTCCAATGAGCATAAATAAATGTTGTTGAGTTTTTTTCCCAGAAGCTTAAGGTTTGACCAGTTTTTGAGACACAGTTTTATACTGCAGAGCTGTTAAGGAAACAACTGAGAGGTATGTTTATTTTTAAACACTGGCAAACAACATATTTTCCCTAATCATTTTCTCAGAAGTGAATATTCACCTGAAACAGAGCCATACAGCAGAGAACTTCTGACCTGAATGTTAAATTCTGGCAATGCAATAACCACTGCTAGTAGATTTTGCCAAAGAAAATTTCCATCCACCCTCATGATAGATGTGGATATTTCAGAAAAAAATAAATTCCACACTAAAGAAAGAAGCTGTAATAACACTGCTTGAAAATTATCTAATTAATTATCAAATGCAAAGAGGATGGTTTCCTTTTTCTGGGCTTGGCCTATCAATATAGCATTCCTTAACCTATAGTGGGAATGATTATCTATCCACCTGAACTTTTAATATTTTAATTTCTTATCAGGATTTATCAGAAGTTAAAAAATACACACCTCTTCCGCTGATGGAAGTGAAATTTTCTCACTATAAGTAAAAAAATATGAAGTGTACAAACTGTAGGTCATGTAACATCCCCTTGAGAATATCATTCTGGGCATTGGTCACTGCCAGTAAAAATTGATTTCAGACAGGAGAAGTATAATTATCCCCATTAAAAATCTATACAATTAACAACACTTGCCACACAGTGGAGTCTAGGTTACCATGGTACTGCTCTATCTCTAGAGTAGGAAATAACTGTGGTATATCAAATTTTGTCTCATGGTAATTGTTGCTTTTTTACTGACCACCCACGTGACATTAAAAGTCTCCTGCTCAACTAATTCACCTATTTTAAAGCATATTAGGGCTATATTTATTCTTCATTCCACCTCAAATCACTAGTGTTCCAAGTACATAATGCTGGGTTTCAAAATACCCTCGAACATATATTTATGTGATGAGTAGAAAAGAGGCATTGAAGGTGGAAGAGGAAAATGGAAAAGAAACATATTGGGGGCATGGGGTTCAGGGGAGTGTCTGAGGTGCCTCTGTGCAGTAGAAGAGAGATGGGAAAGGAATGAAGGCAAATGTGAAATATGTGTATCAGTGATGATTTTCTGACTGCACAGGAATATGCTACTGAAGGAGACAGGAGGAATAAATTCAGCAACATAAGAGATGAAGAAGATGGTAAAATTGTGCCTGACATTATGATTGAGTTCCAAAGAGGGGCTAACTCAGAACTGAGGAGAAAATTTCCTTCCATACACTTCTCCCACAAACAAATGAAACCTGTCCTCACTGCAGGGAGAGCCAGGGACTGGTGGAAGATGGGTGTATGGTGAAACAGAAGGAGGTATGTGAATGGAAGAAGTGAGTGGGGAAAAGAGACAAAAAGGAAAAAAAAAACCTGAAACAGTGAAATGGAGCTGAGAAAGACGGGGCAGTAAAAAACACTTTAGGATCTTCATGGGCAGGAAAAGAAAATGCATTAGATTAAATTTTACACCTGAAGTGGCCCTACCTTATTTGTGACTTCTGCTTAAACATGCTGATGGTTCATCAAGAAAAAAATTATAAATAAATAAATAAATAAATAAATAAATAAATAAATAAGAAGCTACTATTTAATTACTTCACCTACTGCCCACCATCTCCTCCTCCCCCCACCCTAGCAAGTTATAAAAGTTTTCAAGCCTAGGGAATGATTTGCAGTTTTCCTTCCAAATAATATTTTTTAAACCATGTGCATTTCTCTGAGACACCCTGGTTTGAAGGACAATTTTCTAGGATGTCTCGTTTTTAGCATCCTAGGTTTTTGTATGTGTGATATCACACAAAGTTATGTTTGAGAATGTCCTTATCAAAGGAGAAACTGCCAGATTATTGTACAGGAGAAAAGAGAATTTTGAAAGCTACAGTAAAACTGGCCTGATAGTTGAGAGATTCAGGACATATTTCTGAACTTAACATAATTTTCACTCCAGCTTTACAGTTCACCTTTAACACATATCACCTTTTAAAAATATTTCCACAAGCATCATGCATGCTACCGTCAGAGTGTCAGCGAATTCCCTGGCTGCCTTATCAGTGTAAGTTTAGCTGCTTATCGCCGAGGCGCCGCGGTGGTGGCCGCAGCGTGCAGGTGGGGAGGCTGCAGGTACCCAGGGAGGATGGAGCAGCACATCCCTGCCCCTGCTCAGCTCTGCACACACCATTGTTGCCCTCCAGCACAGGGCTAAGGCAGGAGGTACATTGTCTACACGGTGGGCTTCTGCAGGATTGGGCCCACAGCCTGGTAAAGACACACAGATAAATCTGAGCCGGACTCAGCATTAGTTAAATGTGGCTCTTTGTATTTATAAACAGCAATATGCTGCTGTTACGAAAGCTATTTCATTTAGTGCCATCTTATATTCAGCAATTTAATTATTCTCTTAATTATTGAAACATTCATCATAGTTTTCCAATTGATTCATGAGGGGCTGGCTGCACTTCTTTAACTCATTAATATAGTGACAGAAAATTGACAGTCTTTTTGCTAACCTCCTATCTCTGAATGGTAATACTGGGAATACAAAACCTTGAGGGTTTGTTTTGTTTTTTTTAATTTTTAAAATTTGTATTATTATCACCAGCAATAACTATACTCATAAAAGCCTCATTTAGCAGCGAAGGAACAGAACGATATATGAGGAAACCCTAATTATCAATAGTTTTGATAGTGAATTTTGCAAACTAATATCTTCCTGAGACCGCATTTTTATTATGAAATGGGTGATAAAGCAGAGATAATTCTAAATCCAAACACATTTTATATGAAATAGATAAACCCAAGATAAAAATTAATAGTGACCTTGCATGCTGGGATATAAGAAATATAATCAAGCATATATATCAGTCATGGCTGGAAAAGGACAGGGAGATGCCCACAGGTGAAAGATTAATTCACAGAGTTTTAAAATGCATTCAAAATAAAATCTGTGGCATCTCTCTTCCTTCCCTTTTCCTGATTCTGTGTGTTATCATTATTGCCTGTCTTCAGAACTACTACCTTAAAACATATTCCTAACTTGCTTTAAAAAAAAGATTTCATCTTTTCTTTTTTTCTTCTATCTCCTTTATTTACAGGCTGTTTAAGTAAAAGCACAACATTCTATGTCTCTGTAATTTTTTTTTGCAACTATCTGCTATTTATTTCAATTTTATAGTTTTGAAAATGTCTGGTGCTACCCTCAAAGACCTCTCTCAAATTCATCATTTTTCTCTCAGGAGAGGTTGTCCAGAGTTTGAAGCATACAAGGTCTCATCTTAATGCTTATACGAGTACTTCTGCCCTTGGATATTATTCTCATCTTCACAATACTATGCAAATCGACAGCTACTTCCCTGTGCTTCCAGCTAGGACTTCTGAATATAGTGTGACTAGCTGGAAAATAGCTAAAAAAGAGCTTCAGAAATATAAAAGTTCAGCCCTGAGCCTGTCTGTATGTGTGTGTGTATGTATATGGATGTGTTTGTAGATGTGTGTACTAGTCATATACTGTAGTTTGAAAAGTGGATCTGTGTAAATCAGTGCATTTATTTAGCTCTCTCACCAACTCTCTCCCTGAGTTAACACCCCAGCACACACAATGCTAGCGAAGGTGATTATCTCTGCTAGCATAATTCCTCCGTAACATCTGCTTTCGCCCATAACACTCCACTAATTTTTCCCTCATTTCATTACACATAATTTTCTTTCAACACAATCTACATGTATTAAGTGGTAATGACTTTCCAGTTAAGAGCAAATCGACGCCAAGGGACCCCCCCCTCGATTGCCTGCCGTGCCTGACTCCGGCTATTAAAGATAAATTTGGTGCCTCAGAAAGCTGCAGTAAGCTAATCAATCAATTAAGCGGTTAGGACATACATTATCAAAATTCCACAGTGCGGGGGTGCATGAGAGCATGCTGACATCCTTGGTATGATTTTAGGAATAAAAAAAAATTGAGGTTAAAGTCAGTATTCAGTGTCTTCTGAAATGAAAACTCAAGCTATTGCACACTACCGATAGCAACTTTGGTGTCTGTGCTGGTACAATTTCCACTGCAGCTTTTATACCTAGTGCAGTTTACTAGTGATACCAGAATGGAGCTGATGACACAGTAAAATCTATTTTTAAACGATATGAGGATTCTGGTGCGGAATAAGGCAATGCTATTCACAGTTAAGCTGGATGTTCTGTCCCTAACTTGTCACTGTGTCTCTAGGAACTGCCACAGCCTTAAAACACTGATTAATATTCTGTATTATATGTGTTGCAAAAAGGTGCTTTAAGGACAGAATGGCATCCATCACATCCTGTTGTGTCAAGTTTTGTCTTCAACATTGCTTTAATATTCATCCTGAGTTTAATTTTGGAGAGTATTTAAAGCTGGTAAAATAGATTCTAAAATAAACTGAATTTTTTTTCAACTTTTTTGATTTCTAAAAAACAGCTCCTAGTGATGTAATATCCTTTGCAGGACTGACTTACAAAACAGCTTCAATCCAACCAAAAAAAGTTACATTCACTGATAATCGAATTACATTTGAGTGCGAGGAACTAGTATACACAATATCACTTACAAGCCAGTCATTAATATGTTTTTCTGTGTTATATTTGGCATTGTGTCATTCTTTATATGAACAAATCATTTAACCAGTTAAAGGTTTTTTAAATATAAAAATATTTTCTCTTGCATTGTGAGGAACGGCTTGTATGCCAATATTTAGCTAAATGCTAAGGAAATTGAAACAAAACCCCAAAGACCATAAGAATCATACAAGCAATTTTTATAGCTCAGTCAGGACTAATAAAAAAAGGAGAGTTAAATAGAACTTTATAGCAGGATTCTGAACAAGACAAAACATGAAAAAAAAAAAAGGCATATTTTCTGAGCAATCAGTAAATTTATAAGATATGTGATATAAATGGATCATTATAAGACTTTGCCTGTTACTTTTCCTGTCAGTTTTAAGCATATTGCCTAAAGCTTTGTTATCGTAGTATTGTAGTTATCAGATGAAACGACATGGCAAAACTCCCTGCTTACTTTTCCAGAGTGTTTTCCTCACTTTCTGCAAATTACATTGGAGCATATTCAGTGCATACGCTTCTACTAGTGGAAAGAACCATAACATCTTTTTACTGTCTAAATAAATATTCCTTAGCAAAAAAGAAGCACGTTGTCAGAGATAAAAAGGGTGGGTTTGTTTTGTTTTAAAGTATAATACAAATAAAGGAGGTAACTCAATATATTCTCTCTGATGTGTTTACATAAGGAAAAAACTCTAAAAAGAACGGTACAAGTGTATATGATACAGGAAAAACACTTAATCCAAGCCCTGCATGTAAAACACAGTTCCAGAGAGTTAATAATGGCAAATATAATGAAATAAAAAAAAAGCTACCCACAGAGAATATACAAGTGCATCCTTCAAAAAAACCCCAAACCATCATGTTTCAATAATATGATGCTGTCCTTTCCTTTGTGGCATTCTTCATTGACTAGGCTGATAATGAAAATATGTCAGGGAGATTCACAGTTTAGAGTTGTATTTTCTTCCTTTCTTTTGTGCTGTTTCTTCCCATTTATGGCTGTTTTCCTGCCTTTGCTCTGTATGGAGGGTATAAAATAATTCATAGTTATGTTTTCCTGTGAGATGTAGGGCTGAATTTGACTTTATTATCATTACTAAGAGCATGCAAGTTAAGTTTACTCAGTTGAAAAAGACACAATGATGTGGTTCTTCTTGATATAGAAACAGCTATATGGGCTTTTATAGGTTTTTTAGTGTAGGCTTCTTCTTCTGTCCTAGATTTGATAGCTACTCTATCAGCTGGAATTATTTTTTTTTTCTTTTTCGTTCTCTTTTTGAAAAGAAAAATCATTCTGATTTATCTAAAAGCACATCAAAACATCTTTATCTGTTCATAGTGAGTGAGAAATTCCGTCAGATTAAGGGGGAGAGGTGGGGTGGAAAGGAGGGGAGAGAGGCAAACAATAAAAAAAGCTGAGACCAAACCAGTTTGCCTTCTCCTTTTGTGCAGTACATGTAATGACTGAACTTTTGACTTTAAAGTTTTTCTCTGGTGCAATACTGTAGAAAAAGAAACAAATAAACAAACAAACAAAAAATATCCCCTTGGTGCAAAAACCGGTCTAAGGCAATACCTGGTGAGTGGAATTTTTTGTTTTTTTTGGTTGTTGTTGTTTACTTGAAGCAGATAAAACACCCACCTTAAACCCGCCCTCTATTCAGTTCAGCAGCACCTCCATACTCCAATAAACCGTTTTCATTCCATCTGGCGTGCGTTTGCTCTGAAGACATTTTCCTGTCAATCTCTCCTGCCACATTAAAAATCTGTCATTACTATTGCATTGCCGCCTGGCTCCTGAGATTTGTCTGACTGCTTTATTGCTCCGCTCATTTTTTTTTTTCCTGCTACAGCCGAGAAGCAGAAATAAAGGTTTGTTGTTGAAACATGGCCGCAAGGAAAGTAGGAGGCACACATCTGTCAAGGTATTACCTTTCTTCAACCAGGGATTAAGGTGTTTTACTGCTCTCGCTACTGAGCAGTCACACTGAATAAATTTTCTCAGTAGAACATAAAAATGAACTCATACATTTTGAACTGGGTTTCATTCTTTCAAGCCAACCCATATAATTATGCAATGGCATCAGTGTTCGGGGGAAAAAGAAGAGTCAGAAACGTTTGTGTGCACGCCCCCCCCCTTCTCTCTCCTGCACCACCCTTCACATTTACATTATTTAAATGCTTATTAAGAGGGCAAGACTAAGGCAATCAGTGCTGGGGAGAGAAATGTTTTTTAACTGTTCCTTGTTGTTGCTACTGGATCTCTTGCAAGGTCAGATGGGGTGCAAGGCTTTGCTCCCCTTGTCTTGTGTCTGTGATCTCAAAATATGCCTGACCGTGAATATTGCTGTTAATTCACATTGAAGCAAGCCAGTAGAATTGTGATTTCTGAAATATTTTTTTTTGAAAAACAACTGGCAATATTAGCTACCATGTAGCCTTCCCATTTCTGCTGCAGACATTAACTTTACAGTCCCACTGGTACAAATAAAAATAGTTTAAAATTTAAGTATAAACAGTGGAAGTGCTTGTTCTACCAAGAGCATGCCAGACCATCCTCCTCAGTTCTCTGCTGGACAGCTCTGCCTCATCATCTTAGTCCAGTTTTAAAAGGTCAGACTTCTAATGCAGAAGGGGTTATCTCACAAAATAAACATTAAGGTGTAAGTAAATGAAGGATCAGGTGAAATATGTCTGTGAAGGGGGACAATATAAGGAGCTTTATGGTTTGTTTTTTCTAGGGTTTTTGAGGTTTGGTTTTTTTTTTATGAAAATGAATAGTACAGCTTTTAAGTTTGATGAGACCCCAGGAGAGAAGGACTAACCTCAGTGTAGGAACCATAAACTTGTACAAACTTTAAGGAAAGAATAGTTAAGAAAACACTACACAGTCAGAAATCACAGATCCGTCTGTGGCATGCAAATACCTCCAGGTAGCTCTGCAGCCTGTCCCCACCATCAGTTTGACTCATTCTGTCTTTTTCCCATTCTGTTTTGCCCATTCTTTGCCTCCTAACTTCCACAGTGCATCCTCTCAGGCTTTCCTTTGGAGTAAGACAAACCCCTTCCACCAGAGAAATTAACTTGTGTCACTGCTGACTGACATATTTATTTTGCAGTAAGGTACCTCAGTTCAACAGAGAAATATATCGGATCTAGTGTTCTGCTGAAAAACTGCTGCTTAAACAAAAGCAAATGAGCTATCCCACAGGTCAGCAGATAATCTGTCACTCACTTATTCTTCACAGTGTCCCAGGAAGGTCATAAATCGCCAGGATATCGGTTCAGTACTGTATTCCCCCAGCCTCCACTTTCTGCTGGCTATTGGCTTTTTTCCATCCATTTCAACCCAGTGAAGACACAAGGAAAAGTGAGCATTGTGAAATCTTACACTCCTCTCCCCAGTCCCACCTCCTTCCCAGAGCTAAGTTGCATGACTAAATTTACAGCTTTCTCATGCCAGAACAGCACCTGGGAACATGTCAGGCTGGATTGTGAGGAAAAGCTCCATCCCAAAATATTTCCAGGTTCTAATTCTTCAGGGGAAGGAACCATCTTCTTGTTCTGTGTTAGTATCTAACACCTTGCACAATGAGGGATTTAGGGTTGATACATACTGCTTCAGTGCAAATGATAAATAATAATGTGCCTCTGGAAATACAGTTCCTTCAGCTACTTTTTTTATGGCATCCTTCAATGTGCCTCTTTGGTTTAGACCATATTTGCAAGCAGCTGATACATAGGAATAAACAGATATAGTGAATAATTGGTGCTAAGGACCTTGGGTCCGCAGTGCCTATCTTTTTGGGGGTTACCTCAAAGTAACTCTGGTCTGGTCCCATGGACTTGATGCACGTTAACAAGTGGAATACATTAGGTCTGACTACAGAGCACAGCTTCTATATTCATTTCATCTAAAAGAAACAAAATTTGTGCTCCCTGAGCCCATCCTGCAGTGCAAGCCACAGCACTCACAACACACTGGTGTGAAATGCAGCTGGTGCCTTCTCTGACACCCCTCGTGTTTGCTAGGTCCTGTGTGTGACTGATGCTCCTCCATGGGTGTTGTCAGCAGAGAAACAGTGCACTAATCTGCTACTCAAAGTAAATTCTGCAATGTAGAGATACTATGCAAATCATTTGCAGATAATCAACAAAAAAAGAGTGAGAGAGAAACATATGCCTCTTCTTATTATTTTCTCTTTTTTTTTTTTTAACACAAACAGCTTGCTCAATGAGTTTGTCCAATACAACCCTCAGAGAACTTGAAGCCTGTAGCAGTGTTACACTTGACTGTAAATTCAGATAATTTGCACAAAGTAGGGAGTTTTGGATGGTCTTTCAAAATCAGGTTTCAATATTTTCTTGCAGAGATGTGTTTGCCGGTGATGGCCCTTTACTTTCTAACTTCTTCTGTCCCAGCATACACAGTTCAGAATAAAAAATGCTGTCAGTACCTGTAGTTTCATTTGCAAAACCTGTCTGAAGTGGGTAACTGCTTCATACGTTTGGGTGTGTTTAAATTACATATCAGGGTACAGATCAAAGACGGCAAATGGCCTCTTGCCAAGATACTTTAAAAATCAGATCATATTTGTAAAAGACAACTAACTATAAGGGGCCCAATTTCCAGAAAATGTGACACTACTGGCAGTCCTTTTGGGAACCTCAGGGTTCTGTTTTCTTCTAAAACAAAAAGCCTCGTCCCATATTTTTATTTGAACAAGTATTTGAATAAGAACAGCTGAAACTAAAGGGAACACCATATCTCATTCCTCATTAAACTGACCACTTGATTTTAATTACCCAGGAAAAACATGACAATATTTTCCCATGGATGAGGAATCTTCCCATCCAATCAAAGCAGCTGGAAGCCTGAATTTAAATATGCATAGCTGGTCCACACAGAGGGATATGGTTGATAAGTATCTGAGATGAGAATCTGGGCTATACAGTTTGATCTGGTTCTTGGGGTTATCTGTCTAACCATGGCTGCATCTCATCCCGTCAGGCAGTGGTTATCAAAGCTTTACGTGCAGTCCCAGTGGAGCAAGTCAGCTGCATGTATTATCTTCATTCCAACAACCAACTCCAGATACACAGAGCTTTAATAAGTAAATGATTTTTTCTGCCCACAACTCAATAATTAATACCTCCTCTAAAAAAATTAATTCAAGCTGTCTTCACATGACAGTTTTAGACTCTGTGCTCTCATAAAGCCACTCCTTGCTGTGTGCATTTAGGTCATCCTATCTTCACCTGCTTTTATTCTCCTGGTATCAGTAAAATTATATTAGATCCACCTCAGGTATATATAACTAATGAAAGGCCCTTTTCCTGAAAGAAAGCAAATATATCCACCTTCCTTCCCAATATGGATGTGGAATTCACTTATTCCAGTCTCATAACTGTCCCTATCACACTCTCCACAGAGCACTGTCAGCTGGTGCCAGCTACCCAAGGACAGATACTGCTCTAAGGGTGGGAAGAACAGAAAGAGCCTCTTCCACTGGTACATTTTGAGGGAAGGAAAGGGCATAGGGCCACCCAGAGTCAAGCCTTGAATTAATTTTTTCATTTTATTTTCACTGATGAAAGTAGCAGCATAGCCTGTTCTTTTCTATATCACCTGCCACTGGAAAAGAGCACGTTAAGCTTCTGCACGGGATGTCCAACACCTGAACCAGAACTACTGTGAGGAAATATCATCTTGTTTGCTTCCATCCAGCAGGCCTTCTTCCACAGATACTGCTTTATCATGTTTAGGCACATACAGATTTACCAATGGGGTTTCTATTCCCGTTAACTCCAGCCAACACAGTACCTGCTCCCATGCTTTGTCAAAGGTCTGCTGAGGTGGCAGCTATACCCATCATTTGCAGGATGGGCAGACAGATGTTACAGAGAGGAAAGACATCCACTGATCTTCAGTGAGCTCTGAGAGAGATGTTTTTCTATCTCAGGCCTCCTGAACTAGAGAAGTTCATGTCTGCTGTGCAGTATTGGTGTGTGATGAAGCAGGGGAGGCAGCACCTCCTCCACCCATTCTCTCCCAGTCTCTGCTATGCTGTGGTCACTGACCTTACAAGGACCACACAAGGAGCAGTGGAACAGGCTCAGGGATGTGTGCTTGTGAAACCCACACAGAATCACTCCCAGCAAGACTACTGCTCACATGCTTACAAATTACATGTTGAAGCATCTTCTGTGCCATGGTGTCTCATCTCTCTGATGCTAGGAAGGAAGTACCATGAATGATTGATGCAGAGAGGTGTGAGCAGCTCTCTCCCAGGTCTGTTTTCTTCTACAGAGCATGCACTTGTGGTTTGCCTTGTCTTTTCTGTCTCCCTCTGCAGTGGTGATTTGAGAAAGCAGATCTTCCCCCTCAGGGAGAATTTGCCCTGCTGATGCACAGACTCAGTACTGCACATCAGAGCGACACCGCATGCTGCATTGCAAGCATGGTGGCAGACATTCTAGCATCATCTTCCAAGGGCTGCAGCTCATGATTTTTTACCCCAATATCAATCAAAAGTGATATTGGCATTCTTCATTGATTAAAAACTGCATTTTGGCTATTAATTTACTAAAGAGCTCCAGTAAAAAATTGATATTTTTTGTCATATTTCCCCCCTACAGCCCTATCTAGTTTGTGCTGCCCACATGGTAAGTGCTGTCTCCCTGATAAGCCACACTGGCTCACAAATTAAACCAAAAAACCTACTCCATTCACCTTGTACTGTACATAACCAGGAGATTTGGGGAAGAAGAGGAAAGGACAGAGGTATTATTTCTTTAAATCTGTCCATCATATACCACTGCTAACACATGTCAGAACAATCTCTGCAGCAGACCGTGCTGTAGGTAGTCTTCAGGAAGTGTTTCTTTCTTGCAAGCCAATGCGAGTACTTTAGAATCAGGGTCTGTTTGAGCACCTCTCAGGATACCTTCACTGTCTTCTCTGGGTGGACACTATGCTGCACTCTGCTCAAATATTTATGGCTTACTACTACGCAGGAGCTTCAGGGATAGATTGGTTTCCTCTTCAGAAAAGAAGTGGGAAGAGCAGAAGCCCCACCATCCGTTCTGATCTCTGTGCCTGTGCTTGGCGACAGGAATAAGTTTTATTATGAAATATAAGAGCTCTTACCCCAGAACACAGAGGTGAAGTGGCTGCTCTTGTGTCTCAGCTGAGGCAGAAACCTCCCTGGAAACCCTGAGGTCAGTTTACCCAGGGAAAGGAGCCTGCCACTGTGACATTTCCCTCTGGAGGGTGACTGCAGCACCTCCAGGGCTCGGTGGCTGTTTATTTGTGCTCTGTGATGCCGTGTCCTGCAGGGCCTGGGTAAGTCCATGAAATAACGATGAATCAAAGGGGTAATTAAAAACCACAGAGACACTGATCTGCTGAAATTTCAGAGGGAGTTTGTGGCACACGGGGGGGCTGTCCATCTTACCTCATGCAGGGCCAGCTTGATTGGCCTACTGAGGATTGCAGATGGCGAGGCTGCTCACCTGTGGCTGAGAGGACTCCCTGTGCAGCAGCCCTGCTGGCTTCACAAAGCAGCAAAACAGGGGGATGGGGAGTGCGAGGTCACAGCTGCCACCCTCTGTCCTTGCAGGGCAGCAGAGAAATTATTTAAAGACACATGTCTGTTTTCCAAACCCTGCTTTTACCCGCAGGAGGCAAACCCCGTATTTTTACATAAGGTCTTTTCCCCTTCCAAGAACCATTAGATTTTCAGAATTCTTTGTTGCATGTGGTCACTATTTAACATTGATTCACAACTAAGTCTTATGGCTTAATCCACCTTCCATTAGTTTATTTTCTCAATTCAAAAACTCCAGGGGACATTCCACATCAGCCTCTACCTCTATGTGGAATCTCATTTCATTTTCTAATTCAAGTAAGAATAAATATAAGCTAACTTGGGATCGATGACTTTCCCTCAGATAACAAGCTCTCTTTCTTCAGTTAGGACTTCAATTTGGGCTGAGGGATCATTTCTCAACCTGTAACTTGAAGATTATGGGTTTCAAACTACTTCAGAAGCTTTCTTTATGTCAGAGCAGAGATAAATAGGGAGCTCACTAAGTTAACAGTGATGTCATAGTTTTCTTTGGTAGCTGGCATATTCTGTGCATCATTATATAATCACAGATTTTTACATTCTTTTTATAAATCGCAGCCTATTTTTCATTCTTTGCTTCCTCCCACTTCATTTGCTATTGACGGCTGCTGCTAAAGTTCCTTTACCTCTTGGAAAGGAAGTAGGTTAAGAACAAAAAGGAGAACTCTATCAGATTAAGTCAAACATGTGGGTCCTACTGAGAAATGATGCATCTTACAATAGTATCAGCATACTTTGAAGGCTAAATTGCTAAATATATCTCACAGAGACTTCTGTGAGCCAAAAGCAGCTGTCTTCTGCTTGTTTTCAGTTGTTAGACTCCTGATGTTCCAAAAAACACAGCCTCATAGAGGGTCAAAATTGATGCAATCAGGATAATAAAATCACTCTGACAAGGCTGCAGTTTGTACTTAGTTTATAATTAGGAGTCTGCTCTCTCAGGTTAAGATACTGTAAAGTTCCAGTGAATTGTTAGGCTATTCACAGCACTCTGCTGCTTCTAAACTAGGAAAATATAAAGTCCTAAAAATACCCTCATGTAAACACATCAGAAATGGAAGGATGGGAAATCCAAACAAAAAAGAAACCCATCAAGAGTTGTATCTTCTACACAGGAAAATGGTGAGACTGTGCAATATTTAGTTTGAGAACAGCTGATAGAGAAATATTATTTTAAAAAAATAAATTGAACCAGAGCCTCAGTTAGGAAGAATTTTAAATATTTTGTGATTTTTACAAAACAGAGATTGTGGTTTTTGTACTTTAAAACTGAAAATAACCTATTCTGATCAACCTATTTTTTTATCATTCTAAATACAAATAAGAAGATTCCTTGTGACTTCTAATCTGGAGGGCAAATTAATACAGATTTCTGGTTTTGGACTGTATCTCTCATTCTAGAAACTTGTCTACCCCAATACAGTTACCTTTCTTCATATACCTGTTTGAATACCTCCAGCCAAACTTCCCTTTTTTTTGTTTAGAGGACATCTCATTTTTGCCAAGGTTCTTTAATACCCCAAATGATTACCTTACCTCCAATCAAAGTTGACTAGAGAGTGTGAATTTTAAACACCTCTCCCCCCTGCAGTGAGAAATTAGAAGTGTTTCCATAATTACCTGCTATGAGGTCCAAAAAGCTGAAGTAGCATCCAAACCAGAGAAACCTAGTAAAAGCTCATCTGAGTTATTGCCTGTATTAGGGTTAGATTGAGCAGACTTTGGAAATCTTCCAGTCTGAAAAAGCTGGAAGAGCATGAACAAAATCCTGTGCAACTATTGTATTTTCAGTGTGTTCATGAAAAAGAAGATTTCAGAATTATGTTGGTTTAGATTTTTTACTTTCCTCTGGGTCAGAATAGTATTCTATAGGTTACAGATTTTTGCTTTTCGTATGCATAGAAATGTAGCTTGATTTCATTTATTAACTTATATTTATCATCAGTTACATGAAGTAGATGCAGATCTAAGGCATCCAATTAGAATTTCAAATGTATGCAGTACCTCCTTCACTCACATAGCTAAGGATGGGAACTGCATTCTGATTTAATGTCCAAAATTGACAGCCATCAATATTCAAAAATCCAGAGTCAGGTCCCAAAATAATGTGAAGTTGGTGTAGAAATCACAATATTTTTAAAGCCCATCATAAATATTTACTTTAAAATAAAATCCATTGATCTTTTAAATGTTCCTTTTTTCCAAACTGTTCTTGGCAAACAGAAGAGCCATAAATGCTCATATTGCTAAAATGAAATAAAGAAGGTGTTTTTTTCTTTAAATCCTACAGGTGTTAATAACAACACCAAAGATGTTTTGATTCCTGATGCAACCTGGAAAATTGACTACACTGCCTGTTTAGCTGTCCACAGTGAAATGTTCACAGCATTGACTTCTACTCTGCGTCAATATTTACTGCTGCTTAGAGCAGAGTGGCTCAAAATTAGGCACCTGCTTTTTAATTAACAGCCAAGCTCAGTAGTTTGGGTGGTTTTAGTACCGTGCTGTATCAGTTTTCTGAACAGAGATGGCTGAGATGAGCTGAACATGCAGATTTGTCCTGGTGTCATTTGACCTTAGCCCACTTGCTTTGGGATGACACACCTGGGCTCTTCCACTGGTTTAGGGTGTGCTCACAGCTGGGCAGTGGTTACCTCTCCTCTGAAAATGGCTTTGATCACTTAGTGATGGGGAGCTTTGCAGGGACTCTAAAATATGCATTTACACAGCCATATTCATCTCTCGGTAGCCTAAAAAAGATTTTTCCAAAGTTAAACGTAAACATTCAGCTTGCAGGTGGAACCCATGGGACATGCTCAGTTGCCTGGAAAATCACTTTAAAAATTAGCATGTCTGCTCTGCAATATATTATGTGTGGTTTCTTTCTTGCCTTAGAAGGGCCCAAATTTTATTGTGCTGCACAAAATTGCTTTCCAAAAGGGCTGGACTGCTAAAAATATTGGTTTCACCTTTGCAACACCTCTTTTTCTCAAGAGAATTCTCCAAAAATACCAGATTTTCCTGCTGAGTCAGCCCAAGTGCCTGTGTCAATGGCCTCTGGAGAGAAACAACTCAACATATCCACTGAATGAGGGCTCCAGCTGCAAAAGTCAGAATTTCCATATGCAGTTTTCTTATATACTCACCAGTCTTCATGTCAGAGTCCCATGACAACTCATGGTGACACCTCAGATATTTTATCTATCACACTGTAGTTATGAACCAATGAGAAATAGCCAATGCCTTATATATTTTGGCTAAGGCAAAAAAAAAAAAAAAATACAAATATACTAAACCAAAATATACGGATAGGGTTTCAAAATTAAGAGGAAACACCTCAGATTAATTGACCTGAACCATTTCCTCTCCTCTACTCTCTTAATTGATGTTAAGATCATGGACAAGTCAATGAAATACTCTCAGATTGAGAAAGTCCCCATCAATGAGAAGGTACTATAAAAATATTAGAGCATGATAATTTTGAGATGATACAGAAATAATAGTGTTTATTGCCAATGTAATTTGCATACCTTACTGTCATTAGGTTTAACTAAGCCTTCATTCACAATGCACTGAGAAATGCATTATCCTTCACTGACACAGTCTGCAGCCTAACAAGACAGGAAAGAGGCAAGAAAGGTTTATTCACCTTATGGACATTAATTCCACACAAAGTGAACTGAGAAAAGTCATGGAACAGCACCAGAACTGTGCAAAAAAACCTGTGGGTTGAGCATCATCATATGAAGTCCCTGTTCAGTGTTTCATCTTCTACTTCATTAAATAAAACTTCCCCACAATTTGGGTTCTTAGCCCTCCCCACTATGCTGCCAGCACATTTCACTGGTAAATGCCATGGATTCAACAGCGACTGCGGTGGCATTGGTGAGGATATCTTATTTGCCATATGGACAAGGCCAGTCCCCTGGAGGACAGCCCTGAGGACTGTTCCTGATCTCATCTCATACCATCTCTGTGCTCCCCCATCAAACACTCTTCCCTCAGGGACTCCACAGGAATCTGTGCTCTTCCTCCTGAAGGGATTAAGTCCAGTTCCTAATTGACCAGAGACATTGGTCTGAGGTCCATGTGCCTTTGTCCTACAGATGTGGTACTGGAGCCCACTCAGACAGGCCTAGAGGAAGGACTGAGAAAGAGGTAGACAAATATCTTTGGGCTGATCTGTACTGCACTCAGAGCACTGTTGTGTTTGACATATGTCTTAGGTGTGTATGGAGTTATATCAGTGGAAACCTATGGTTCATTACCAATCTGCTTTGGTCCTGGAGGAGGGGAGGTGGAAACAGGAGGGGGAAAAAATACCCAGATGGGAAATGAACCTGTGCATCTCTCCTGGGAAAATGCATTTCAGTCATTCAAGCAACAGCCTAGCCTATGGAAAAAAAGATTGTTCTTTCCAGCTGTTATGCCAAAAGAAAAATAAATTTAAGATGGAAAAGTGAATAAATTGAGCATATTTTTATCATACTCTTTCTTGCAAATTACTTACAGAATTCTTGTTTCGTATGAGGGACCGTTTTTAATATTAAAGTAGTCATACACTACATTCCAAAAAGTGCTTCCTGAAAAACTGAAACCATCATTATCTTAAACTCCCACACAGTTTGTTTAAAAATATCTTTAAATACTATTAAAGAACAATCATTATGTAGGTTTATATCTTATGAGTAGGAAGCAGAAACCATCAATGAATCATATTATTTCTCCTGCTGTAACAACAACACCATCAACTACCACAATAACAAAAAAGTTTATGCTCACTGTATATCTGTTTTGCAGGCAGTTTCCTGCCTTGAAATCTGCATAATAGGTAAGCTGTGGTAAGTGTAATATGCTGTTTACTGCCAATCCACTGTGGATAGCCAGCCGTGCTTGATCTGGTGCATTGCTCCTCCTTTGGGTGCAGCTCTGTGCTGAAGCATTTGGCAGCCCTGAAACAGCAAAGAAAGCTTCCACAGATTCTAGAATCTGCTTCTGAAAGATGCTGCCAGAAATATGGAGCTATATTTAAATTATTTTATTCTCATACACTATATTTATTTATTTATTTAGTTAGTTAAAAGCAATGATTTTAGTTGTAGAAAATATTTTCAGTTGTATGCTGCTTTGCACAGGGAAGTGACAATCGGACGTTGGTAAGGGAAGAGAAAGATTGCGAGAGACATGAAAAAAACCACCATGGAGATCAATATTTAATCTAGAATTATGGGTGTACAGTATGTACTGTGCATTTTTTAGATTCAACTTGGCTTTTACTATTACTCAGTAGGAGGGGAACAGATACTGAGAGCCCTGGATAGCAACCATAGGAAGCATGTTTAAATACACATATTTTCAGGAGATCTGTAAATACAAGAAGGAACGGATGTTGTCTCTCTGATCTTTTTTCATCTTGGAAAGTCTGAGAACTTTAGAATTAAACCTGAATTTAATTTCAGGTGAAAAAATTTGTAAAATAGTTTCCCAAGTTTGAACTGCATAGTATTACAGTACGTAAGAAAATATGTTTGTGTTACCCAATTCTTGAATAAAAAACTAATGTGCACATCACATTTCCCAGTGGAAATACCGATGGTAATACAGAGTTATAAAAAAACATGAGGTCAGGAATCTGTGTGGGAAAGCCCCCATCCTCTCTGTGGTTTCAGTCAGGAAGCATGCAGGTAGCACAGACTAATTCTGCTCAAACAATGCTAGATGAAATTATGGCAGCTTGTATTTATCATGATTTTAACAGTGATTTGAGTATATGCATATGTACATTCATATGTAATGCCTCTTTTATATGGGCATTTATATGGCACTTCGAGGTTTTCCTGAAGGCCTTTGAAGTTAGCTGGCCAGAAAGGATTAAGCACCAAGGGGAGGAAAATTATTTTAAGAATTTAAAAATTATGTTATCAGGTATCATCTGCTTGCTAATGAAGCTTCAAAGTTATTTCCAGGGCAGAATTCTGCAGAATTGCTCCAGAGAAAGAGTTCAACGGTCTATCTAAAGACCTCATTCCATCATTAATGAGTGCTTAACCCCAGAATATTTGAACTTGGACTACATGACCAGTAGTCAATTTTCACTAACGGTTTTTTTTTTGATCCTGAAAATCTGTAGCCGTGTCATCAGCTCCTTCTTAATTATACCGTATTCTTTACATCTGTCCTGCTAAATAACTCTAATTGAAATAGCACCGGCGTGAATTTTCGTAATGTTCCCCCCAAGACATCCCGAAAGTGACTCACACGAGAAAACAGACTGAAGTCACAGCTGGAAGCACGTCAAGGATCATTTCCATTTTTACATGATTAATTTGAATTTAATATCTTAAATCAAAACCTGATTAATTTAAATAAAATTTTGATGGTGCCCTGCTTCTAATATACATTGCAGTAATTAGATTCAGCTTAATGTGATTTTTTTACATAATTAAAAAAAAGAGCAAGTCAAGTGTAACAATGCAGAGTTGGTACAAATCTGTCCATATATACACATATAATACACATGGGATTTTGTTGAGACGTTGCTCAGGTACAGGAAAGATCACAGCTGGATGTCTGTGCTATAGCTCAGCTTATGGCATATGTAGGATATTCCACTTCTATTTCACTGCAATATGAATAGCTGTCCTTAAAACAAAAACAAAAGCAAAAGACAAAAAGTACAGCTGAAATCACATTGAAAATACCCCAAAAATATTAGCAATGCAACACTCTGGGTCAGCTTCTCAGCTCTAGTTCTCACATTTGAAACAACTTTGCTTTAGGAATTAGCGCTGTGTATCCTCCAAGTGAACATCTGCAGTGGACTATTTACAACAGCCCATGGGCTTCTGTTTTCCTTGAGGCTTACAAAAATTCTTTATACAATAAATGGTTACTGCATTTTTATCTGGGCTGCCTGTGCTTTTGCACAATGGTCCTGTACAATATGCAAGCCACAGAGGTAGCAAAAAGTAGTTCTTATGTATTAGGATCAGATGAAGCCCACCTGCACCACACACCTGACCCTGAGGCTGGGTGTGATCAATAACTGTGCCTGAAAATACTCAGTGCTTAGCAAGAAAAGATTTGCAATGTGCAATTCAGTAGCACTCACAACAATATTTTAGATGTTTCCAACTTCTTTGTAGGAGAAGAAACTATTGCCATAATCTGAGCAATGGATTCACCTGCAGCTCTAGTAAAGTCATACAACAAAATGATGCAGGTAGGACAAAATTGTAGGAAATCTACAGATGGAGTAGGAATTTGGAGTTTCTGAATTTGTGCTACTGAATATCTGAATCTGTCTGAAGGTTTAATTAAAATTTACTTTTGTTTAAGTCTAAAATATCCAATTCATTACTGTAAATTTTAAATCTCTTAAGTTAAAAAAAAAAGTATTGCAAAATACCCTGAAACACTGTTTCCCTGTCTTAAGTGACCAATTTGCTGATCAAATTATTCTTCAATAATTAGATCTTTCTTCAACAAGGCAGTGAAAAATCAACCTGACTCTTCAGCAAGAAATAATTCCAGTATGTATCAAACCTCTTGATTTCAATGGGACACTCCAGCAGCTTTAAAACGCTGGGTATGTGCTTAGCTAGTAGTAAATCACTGTTAAAGAGAAGACAATGATGGAGAGTGAAAAACTCCTTTCCTGCCTGGGGCTGGCAGTTTTCAGGGAAGTGCAACTACCGTTCATCCTTTTATGAAGGCAAGTAAAGTCATTCAGGTGTATTTGATAGCACACAGCTTTCCAAAAGCTTTTCTATATAAAGCTTTTCTATAGCTTTTCTGTATGTCATAGATATTGTGCAATGGCACACAGGTAATTTTTAATTTTATTTAAAAAAAAAATAAAATTTCCTTCTTATTGGTGAAACTAATGGAGCTTTGCTGGTAATTCAGACAATTTGGATGATCTGGACATTCTTCCTATCTTTGCTTCTCCCAGAACCAAAAAAGAAAAACCAACCAAACAAAAACAAACAAAGAAATAAACAAACGAAAACAAAACAAGAAGAAAAAAAACAAACAACAAAACCACAGCAGGTGAAAGGTTCAACTCAATTTTCAGCCAGTAAGGCCAGGTTAAATGCTTTTCAAAAGAAATGAGAAAAAGCCTACAGTAGAAATTGAAGAACTGGGCAAAAATAAAGACAACTGTAGTTATAAAATAATCAGAGAGAGGAAGGGAAACTAATTTACAGAAAAATTATTGAACCAGATATACCTGCTGCAAAAATGCTACATATAGTGATTTTCAACAACTCTGTCTATTCTTCAGGTTCTTAACTATCTCTTCACTTTATTGAAATTGTCAGAATTCTCATTTTCATGCAGCATTGGACCCTCACAAAGTCACTGTCACAACAAGAGTTTCTGTGCCATCCCACCTGGCTCCTCAAACTTACAAACATACTACCAGTGGATCACTGAAAATGTGCAGATACAAATTAAACTTGTTGAGTTTGACCAATCAGCCTTCCAAGACTTTTTGTTCTGTGGATTTTGTAGACAGAAGCCAGTGAAGTTGAATACTGATTCCAAAGGACTTGCTTATTCATTATTCATTGCAGATAACTAATAATAAAAAAATGCCACCTTTTATATCACAGCTAAAACTTTTGATGACAATCAAATTATTTTTTTCATTCTAAATTTAGGCTTCTCTAAATGTCTGTTACAATATGATCTAAAAATAACAATATAGTTACTATCTGGGGAGTAACTACTTTGGAGCTCATATTCTTATTCAGAAGTTAAAGTCAAAACAAAATTAATCGCGAAGGTTTATCTATAATGTATCACCATTCATTTCAGAAAAAAAAAATCTTTGCCAGCAGCAGAAGGAAAGTACTTTCAAGCAGTTACATTAAACTATAGACTCCAAGGAGAAGATTACAGATCTTCCATATTCAGCAACATGAATCAAAACTCTTAGGAACTAGTCTAACTTTCTTTTCTTTTATTTTCTTTTTTTCTTTTTTTTTCCCCTTTTTTATTACTGCAAGGCAGCAGGGATTGCTTTTTGTATAAGCTATGATTTAGATGGCTAATTGAAAGTAAGCAGTGGTGAGCTGCTTCCTTGGTAAAATATTACCAAGACAATCTTATCTGAGTTTACAGAGTTATTTTCAATTTGTAAATGCTGTATTCATTTCTACTAGATAAAACACCTTTAAAAATCCTAGACCCAGGCATGACTGGATTTCTGTTGCAACTGCTCTGCACTGTTTCACCCCACACAAATGCCATCCAACCCACAGATATATATATATATATATAAATTTCCTCTCCTTATGAATAGTTTTACTATTAAAAATAAGCTCAATCCATTTTATGGTAAATAAATTTAATGATATACTGAATCCTCATAACTTTGAGTTGATGTCATCCTGCCAGATACCTGCTCTGCAAGAGAATCTCCCTCATTAGAGCCTACACCTCTTAGAATCTCACCTTTGCAGATTTATCTCTTGCCTATAACACAAAGAAAATCCTGGGCTTTGTTACACCGTTATAATAGATGTAAATTAGTGTTTTGCCATTGTTTGTTGCTGTAATCATAGAGGCAAGTATATATTCCTAACAGCTATCTTATTTTCAATTTGCAAAGCATACTGTGCTTAATCCCATGAGGCAGCCTGTGGTTCTAGATATGAATTTAAAAAGGTAATTAGACCTGGAGGGGGTGGCAAGGAGATTGTCCCTGAGATAGAAAAAGCAGATTCCCGCCAGGTCCAGAGGGGTCTTTAATAGGTCCCAGGCTGGTCACAGTTTTGTCCTAGTTTATTACTTGTTTCCATTGTGTGAAACAGCTTATTTGTTCATGGAAATGTAAATCACGTTGATACACTGGTAGAAGGATCTTTGTTGCTAATTTTTTATTTTAATCCAGAAGGGTCACAGAGTTGGGTTTTAGGGACTGGCAACAAACTATGTTTTTCCCAATGATATCTACATTTTTACAATCAAATAGATAGTAAAAGTGACATATTGATAAAAGTTTTAAGGCATCTCTGGTGGGTGGCAGTAATTTTAAATATCATACAATCATCATTAAGTCATTTATGTAAATGAAAAGTACTTGGCAACTCTGTATGGCAAGAAATAGAACCATTTTCTCTGCATCTCTGCTTCCTTTCTCTCTTCCCCTTTTGCTGGCTGTAGCGTAGTGCACACTGTTGAGATGAACTCTCCTTTAGGGCTGTGTGAAGAATTTCTGTACAAAATATCAGACACTTATGTGAGACAGCATGTAAAGAGTAAATAATGGTGAGACAAAGTCAAATTAATCTATCATGAAAATGTCTAAAGGAATTGCTATAAGCTGAAATCAATGTGGTATATTGATTAGTTAAAAAAAAATAAAAAAAATATATAGATTTATTTGAGTTTGGATTAGGTGGCTTCTTACCCCATTCTCAGTCTCATCATTTGAAACCTAGATCCAGATCTGAGTTTTGGGGCATTAGCACAAGTCTGGTTTGTATCCTGCAAATCTCAGGATCTCACCAGGATCTCAGTTTGAGTTGATGACTGGTTTCAAGTGAGACTACAAATCTCCCTTCAGAGAAAAAGAAGGGTAAGGATCTGATCACTCACACAGGCTTTACTTTCAAAAATTGACATTGTCAATTAAAGTCTTTCTAAGCAGGAGAAATGAAGGCAGTTTGAGCTAAACTGTTTTTGTTTGCCCAGATGTCTGACAATATTTAAGGGCCAGATTCTGCCCTCAAGCTGCTTTGGTAGGCAGTGTGAGCACTCGCTCTTGGGAAGATTCTGTGCCTAAATGTTCTCACTTTTCAACACGTTGTTACCCTCCCACATATCTATTCAGGCAGAAAAACAGAATGGTGAACCTCCCTCAGGGGTTTTAATGCAAGTCTGTTGAGTCACCCTGTTTTTTGGATTGAGTTAGGGGTGTTGTATTAGGTTGGAAGGTGATAAAGATGCCGGGAATGTATGAGGAAAATCCTGTTCTCAGGCTAGTAGATAGAGCATAAACTCTATCCCCATATCTGTGCACCAAGGCTGTTGCTAAGCCTCCAGAGGCAACTAGCCAGTAGGAAATATTAGGCTCAGAGACCTAAATAGACAGCTGCACAGCCAGTTGGCTCAGTGCTGTGTCTACTGGGCTGTGTCTGTGGCTTCCCTGGTGGGAGTCTGGGAGTGTGCAGAGCTAGCCAAGGCTGCTCCAAACGACTTCAGTGCATCAGTATCTTTGCACGTGGATGAGGCCATCAGTAGACACGGGAGTACAGGATTTGCATATTTCCCCAGCTCCTTATCTTGCTCTTTGCCCACTGTGTCTCTCTGAGCAGAGCATTTCCAGGAAAGAGGGTCCTGTGTGTACCTGTAGTCCAAGCTCACATTTCCATACATAACATCAACTCTGCAAGCTTATTTCTGAGCTGGAATTGTCTTGGAGCTTTACACCACTCTCCATGGCAGAAATGTGGCATCACAACATCTGCTTTCTGACAGAACGTTCCTTTAAGATTTCATTGAGGATCACTTCTGATAAACACCTCCCAAGAATGCTTATTAAAGAAATTAGAAACTATGGTACATCAGGAAAGACATTTGTTTTAATTGAATTGAATTATTTATTTATTGAAAGCCTGTATTGTTCATAATGCCTAGGGCACCAGTCTCCTTTAGCTAGATTTTTACCAACGAATGCAACATTCGTTTTAAGGGAGATATTTCTTACATTTGCCCAGTAATCAAGAATAGAATAGAGTGCTTCATAGTTGATAAATACCCTTGAGAAGAATCCTGCATGAAACTACAGTACAATTTGAGTAGATTCGTGTTCTAATGTTGTTGAAATCCAGGTTGGTGGCTTTGTGAGGGCTATAGCTAGTCCTACTAAAAATTAGAAGAAATTTAAATTAGGATAAAAGTTTGGGTTTTTATGTTTGTCCCTGCAGATAAAGTAAAAAGTGTTATACAGAAAAGCAAAATTCCCAGCTGAATATGTGTGATAAGTGGTAAAACTGAGCTCTTGTGTGCTTGAGGTCTGAAAATGCAAAAGGGAGTGGGTGAAACATGATTAGTTCATTAAGTCACAATTGGAGAGAGGTGATATCTCTGGTAACTGATTCAGAAACCCCAAGATGTTTTAAAAATTCACTAAGGGTTAACTGTTAGGGCTCAGCATGAATGTGCCCCATTCAGGGGTGTTGCCACATGAGCATGTTAAACTGTTTGCCTCAAAAAAGTTATCAGCTGTTCTTGATTTCCCTTCTTGAAGATGATTTCAGTACAGACTCACCAAAATTGTCTCGTATGCTTCAGACACCAACAGCACCCCAATTCCATGATCAGTCTTCTGCTTCCTTTTCCTTTGACAAAAATACTAAAATGAAATAACCCCTAAATCCTGTCTCTTATTCCCTATAGCTGCAGAACATCATTATACTCATCACTAGCAATCCAGCTGCATTCAGGCATTGAGGATGATCAGAAGTCATGTGGATGAGGTTGGGTGTTGTCTACCCCATTCCAGACCAGAAGGCCTGATCCTAAAAATGCAAAGATAGAAAGCAGACTACTGAGTAGCACTGTAGCATTTTGTTTCCTCCTTACACTGTATTAAGGTTGGCTAAAGTGGCAGGCTCAGAAGTTAGGAAATCCCCAAACAATGTAATCAATCCTTCCATGCCTGTGGTGAGCAATAAAAGTTTATATGAAACCTACAGCACTTCACACTGAATGGCTGAAAAATAGCACACATTTATCAGAATGCCTGAAAACACACCCCATTCTGGTAGAGCAAAGCAATCAGTGAAGCCATTCTTCACCTGAAAGATTTCCATTCTGTTTTGCTAACACACTATATTCAGTATTGATGTGTCTCTGTGCACAGCAAAGCGCAGCCTGTGCAGTGCTGGGACAGCTCATTCACACGGCAGCGATGTCGCCGTCGGTCGCGCTGCTCCGGCTGCACCGTGCGACTGCAGCTCCTGGATTAAAGCAGCACCCAACAGTGCAAGCAGACTAAAGGAGCTTGCCAGGGTTTCCCCCAGAGGATTTCATTTTTTTAAGGGGCTTTCAATCTGGCTGCTTTATCATGGACCACAGGTCCATAAAGGGATGCTAAACGGATTAAGTGAAGGTGTACCCTCTAATAGCCCTAATCCAATCATTGTGGATGGGACTGGATTGCAAAATGCTGCCACATTTTTGGGGATTTCCCTAAGCAGCAGTGTCAATTGTGGTGCCTGGGGACAGAGCACTGGGATGGACCAGCTGTTGGCTTGTCCAGGTATGCTTTCTTACATTCTTCCATAAGGAGTTGAAAATCACATTAGAATTAGATCCATGCCCATATCAACATTCTAAATGGCTTTAAATCTCTGAAACTCTCCATTGGAAACATCCATAAAATTCAACTAAGGAGTTTCAGATCTTTTCTATTAATTTCTTTAGGATATATCCTTGTTTACCAACTCAGTGAGAGTCAGCCTGCGAAAGGTAGTATCTGAGTTTGGGATGCTGGCTTATAGATCTCGTATTGTTAGTTTTTCTTAACAGATGTTTTCTACTTCTAGTCAAAAAATTAAAAAAAAAAAAACAAGCCACATCACATGGTATATTTGCTCTTGGGATTCCGTTTAGCTTTAAAAGTAAAATAAAGAAGTAAAAGAATTTTTCAGATAGTTAACTGAGCACATCAAAAACTTTAAAAGCTTCATTCAAGATAAGCTTAAAAAAAAACCCAACACTACCAAACAGCTCGAGAGTTTCTCTTTATAATAAATCCATGGCCACTTTCGAACTTCACAGTTCTCACTGTCCTGTACACAACTCCCACTCAGTACATCACAGCAACAGTACAGATGGAGTTGTGATCTTCTTTACTCCAAAAGCACAGTCTTGTAGCTAAAGAAGGATATCTGTTAGCAGCTCAAGGTCTATATCATAGAGCTGAGCAATTCTCAGTACAGTGGTACATCCCAATTCGACAGGCAATCCAGTTCTCTGCTTCCTCTGCTGCACACTTTCTCCATCAAAAAGGTTCTCCACATGCAAAACACTCAGCCTTCACTGTTGTTTTTACATAAAATTGATTTAAGTGAGCAGAGTTGTTTATGATTGAGCTCAAGATCAGCACAGAACTAGATAGCTTTGCAGGCTTTTTGTTTGCATTCCTCCGATTAAAAATAAAAATGTTAAAATTTCCAAAAGGACATTTTAAAGCCTAGTAATCAATGCAGAGAGCTGAGACTTTCTACAGTGGTGGGAAAGAGAGGAGGGGGAAATTCAGCAAATTGAAAACACAGCTTTTCTGTCTTCTGTAGCCATGTTCTACTTGTGATTTGGCACTGGCCAGAGCAGCAGTAAAAGCTGGAGGTTGCAGATCACTGAAAAGCATGGCCGTGCTATCCCCAAGGAATGGCAAAGCAAAGTAGGGATATGTTGATCTATATATCTCCTAGGTAACCACCATCTTGAAGATCATGAAACTCCTCTATTTATAGTAGCTGAGCACCTTACAATCTTAATGTGATTAATGAATGTCCTTAGGCCATCTGGGTAAGGAAAAGCACCTATTATCTGTATTTTAGACATGGGGAATGAAGGTCTAGAAACCTAGATTTCAAAAGTACTTAGATGCCTGATTTATTTCAAACCTTTTTTTTTTTTTTTAGGATTTAGGATTCAAAATACATTTTAGGATATATACTCATGCCTCAGAGAAACTGAAACTTGAGTATATATCTGGCATGGATACTCCAAGCATTAAGGATGTGATATACGTTTCACATCTGCAGTAATAAATTTTTCTTTTTGTTTGTTGAGATCTTTCTTTGGGACCTATGTTGAAAAAACTCAAAATAAATATCTGAGGTCATACAGGATAGCTGCAACAAAGCAGGCACTGAAAACAATTTTTTTCAGGCAGACTACACAATGGATCAGTTTCTCAAAATCATCTTCTTTTTCTTATACCAGAAGAAATTTTTGGATTTTGTGCAAAGCCTTTTGGGATTACAGTTCGAATTCTCACATAACCCCAAAATTCGTAGTTGGTTCTTTTCAGTATTGCAACCAGTCCCTGAGCACAGGGTGAATGGTAACTTGGGCTGTAATTATATATCACAAGTTAATATTTCTGCCAATGAGGAAGCAGGCAATCCAGAAGGGCAAGGGGAAGGAGCAGCCCATCGATTCACAGCTGTCATTCATCCAGTGCAGCTCTGTGATGGAGTTTGGAGGTGTCTCTGGCCTCCCATTCCACAGCCACTAGGAGGTGTGCTTAGTGCACAGGCACGCAGAGGAGGAAACCTCCACGCCTGGTGAAGAAGGGATCTGGTCCAGCACGGGGAAGGCAGGACACTCAGGTAAAGCAGGACACTAGTGAATCACTGGAGCAGCTCGTAGTAAGCTGCTGTAGTTATTTTGTAGATTTGAGCAGATCTGTGGCTATCCTCATGTAAATTGGCTGTCAAAAATACTCTCTGTCTACCCCAGTGTGGTGAGGAGTGTCGAGGCAACTCATCATCCTCCCTCCTTACTTCACAGACACTCACAGATGATCAGACAAACACGAGGATTAAACTGCATGTATACAGATACTTTCTGTAAAAGGAATATGGGAAAAACACTGTTCCCTGGAGAATATGATTGCAGCCTGACTATTTATGCCTGATAGGCATGTTGCTCCTTAATTGTAACTACACAAGGAATAACAACATAAAAAAAAAAAAAAAGGACAGATGTTGAAGAATTTTCTGAAAACTGCTGTAAAAATTCCAGCTACCACAATAATCCAGTCTATTGTAGCCATACTGCCATACCTATACATCAATATATAACTGGAAGCCTTTCTTCTTCACTTTTTTAACATGTATACCTAAATACATAAGCACAAGAACATAACCCCACTTATTGGGGGGATGAGAGAAGACACGGAGATTTCTGTTACCCCTAACATTTTAGAAATCTCAAAGGCAGAACATGTATCTTGTTCTAAGGAGTGATAACTCCTTGATTAATTGACTATTCTCCTGTGCTCTCGTTTTCTATCTGCTTGACTAATACACCTTATAAGAAAAAAAAAACACTGCCAAGGAACACAAGCAATGAACGTCCCCATCTTGTAATTGTGATAACTGTGCAAGGAAATCTATTTCAGGTTGGATTTTTTTGATATTTCTATGCCCCTCTTTTTTAAATTTTCCTTCTCCTTTTGCTGTGTGCACTGGGAAAGAGTGGCTAAGGAATGTATTGGTTTACTTTTCTTTTTGTGAGTGTATGCTGACTGTAGAAAGAGTTAAACATGAAAAAAAGAATGAAAATAAGCACGAAAGACAACATCCGTTCTCATTTCAATTTCCTGGAAGGAAAGTGTGGTTGGGCAGATGGTGCTTTTTTGTTTTACTAAACTGAAAGATCAGATGTAAATAATATACACAATATAGACTATAAAGATCATTGAAGGTGAGGTTTCTGTGCACAGAGAGTTGCTATATTGTGGAGAGTTTCTCACCCTTTAGTGATATGTCAAGGATTTTTTGGTTTTAGCTTCTTAATTTTTTCTGATGTTTCAGTTTGCTTACTGCACCCTCTATCTGCCTAGTCATATTTGTTTCAAGCACTATATTCCAGAAGCTTGAGTTGCATATTTCTTAATTCAGGCCCCTTCCATGAAGAGCCACGATATTTGGTCTCTGGCTGAATGGACAGAGGAGAGTGGCTGGTTATTTGGCATCACGTGAGTCTCAATACTTTTGCGTTGCTGTCTTTCTTCATGCCCTGGCTTTATTGTGTGCTGTAAGAATTTGTTTTCTTTGTTGTTATCCAGTAGGATTTTTACATCTTTGGAGATCTTGTTTAATTTGTTTTCCAACCTGGAACATTAAATGTTCTTAAAGCAGAGCAGAATTTGTGTTCTCTCATAATCAGATAAAAACAGATAATAATCATAATCAGAAAAAAATTATCAAAGGAAAAAAAACCCCAATGTTTTCTAAAATGTGTGTGACTAAACACAGCTCAATAAAGTCATAGTGCTGTCCTCCTGATTGAAAGAGCAGAAAAATATACTGTGCTATGACTGGAAAGAAATAATACTGTGGTTTCATTCTCAGCAGGATCACAGTGAGTGCTCTTCATTGCCCCTCATGCCCTTTATTAAATTGATAGGACTCAGACAGAGGACATTTTCATGTTTACACTGCAAGAATGCCTCTAACCAGTGCTGACAAGCTGAAAACACTTCTGTGAACATCTTGGTAGGTTTCTACCTCTCTGAACCTCCCTGGTCCAGGGTGACCAGCGTGGCTGAACAGAGAGTTTTGGTTGGAGCTCAGGAAAGCAGGAGAGTTTATGACCTTTGGAAGAGAGGGAAGGCTACTCAGGAGCACTAGGAGGTTGTGTGGGGAGAACATTAAAAGAGCCAAAGCCCAACTAGAATTTAATCTGGCTACTGCCATAAAAGACAATAACAATATTTCTATTAATGCATCAGCACCAAATGGAGGCATAAGGAAATCTCCATCCTTTATTGGATGCAGTGACAAAGGATGAGGAAAAGGCTCAGGTAATTCATGCCATCTTTTCCTCAACTTTTAATAGCAAGACAAGTACGATAGGAAGCTGCAGGTACTCAGCTCCTTAAGACTGGAAGACAAGGATGGAGAGAAGAATAGAGCTCCCATAATCCAAGGAGAACAGGTCAGCAATCTGCTACACCACCTAGACATACACAAGTCTATGGAGCTGGGTGGGATCCCCACAAAGGTAGTGAGGGAGCTGACAGAAGTGCTCACAGAGCCATTTTCTGTCATTTATCATCAGCCACTTGGCTGCAAGCTGGCAAATATAACACCCATCTACAAAAGCCAGAAAGAAGATCTGGTGAACTACAGGCCATGTAGGACAACCACATGATCAGGCCCAGTCAGCAAGGGTTTGGGAAAGACAGCTCCTCTTTTTCTATGGCAAAGTGACCTGCTTAGTGGATGTCAGAATGGCTGTGGATGTTGTCTACCTGGACTGTGTGCCCAGGTGGCTGATAAGGTCAACAGCACCTTGTCTTATATCAGATACAGTGTCCAGCACAGCCAGGACAGAGATTATACTCAGCAATGGTGGGGTTGCACCTTGAATGCTGTGTTCAGTTTTGGGCCCCTCACTACAAGCAAAACATTGAGGTGCTGGAGCATGCCCAGAGAAGGGAATCTGAAAGTTTGGAGAAGCACTTATGAGGAGTGGTTGAGGGAGCAGGGGTTGTTCACCCTGGAGAAAAGAAGGTTTGGGGGGACCTTATTCCTCTCTACAACTGCCTGAAAGGAGGTTGTAGCCAGGAGAGTGTCAGTGTCCTCTCCCAGGTAATGAGCTCTAGGACAAGATTACATGACCTCAGATTGTGCCAGGGGAGTTTTAGATTGAACATTAGGAAAATTTTGTTCACTGAAAGGGTCAAGCCTTAGAACTGGCTGCCCAGGAAAATGATGGAGTCACCAACCCTAAAGGCATTTATATAACATGTATTTGTGGTACTTAGGGAACATGATTAAGTTGTGGACTTGGCAGTGATATGTTAATGGTTGTATTTGATGTTCCTAAAGATCTTTTCCAACCTTAATGATTCTATGACACTGCAAACATAACTGCTGTGAAATTTTTATTTAACACTAATTTTTTTTTAGTAGTAAAATGGGTACTGTGGAAGAAGGAAAAAAATATGTTTTCTTAATGAAAGAATATAACTGTAATCCTCAGGAGAAATGACTCATATAAAATTATGGAACTTGCATATCAAATCAGAATGTCCAGATCTGGGGAAATCAGAAGACATAACCACTGTTATGACTTCTGTATAAATCAAGAGACTGAGGTAAACCAGAGAACTGGATTAAACTAAATTTTTTTAATGTTAATTAAAAAATAAATTAGTAAGCTACACTAGTTATCTTTTTGTAAAACTGGTAATGCCGTATATAAACTATAAAACTGCTTTTCCTTTTTTTTTTTTTTATTTTTCTTGATGAAACATTTCTGCTTATTAACCTGAGAAACCTGCTGATAGTTGTGAGAGTTCCAGTTTGACTTTTTATTGTTTTACATTCATAACTACTGGACTCAAGTGCTTTCAGAAGCATTTTAGACCTCAGTATAGAAAAAAATGTTGTTAGCATGAATTGAACAACTGGAGCTTAAAATTTTGATGACTATTAACTCTAAAGTCCCCCTAAACAAAGAAACTTATCTTACTTTTTCAGCCACTCCTACATTTCAGAGTCTTTAAACATTTTTAGGGTAGTTTATTTCATCTGTGCAAGGAGTATGAAAAGAAGGACAAAAGTATATCTGTATATCTGTGATGTTACTTCTGTGCTAGTAAGAAAGTGAAATAAATAATAATAATAAAAAAAAAAAAACAAAAAAACAACCTGAAAATACTTCACTTAGTCTTAAGTTATACTAAAAACATAAATGAATTAATGTTTGGAGAAAACATGCCATTGGAACTAAGATTTAATAGGTAAGAATTTTTAACAGTAAGTTGTGAGTAAAAAAATATAATAAAAAGGAATATAATAAAAAGGAAAGACTCCAGCTTGCAGAACCTCCTGCCTTAGAACTTTCTTGAAATTTGAAAATCCCAGAGAGTGAGTTCTGTCTCATCACAGATAGCTCTGTAATAAATAAATAAAAAGAATAAAATAACTGAAAGCTCCAAAGAGAGCTTTTACCAGCTGAAAAAGAGATGCCAAAGCTCAGGCACTTCAGGCCAATGCTATCCTGCAGCTACCAAGAGGTTTTGGTGCACTAAAGATGGGGCAGGCTGGCTGAGGGCCATGTGCTGCTAACAGGTACTGCCAGAAGGAAGTGAGGCTGAGGTGTAAGTGGTGCAGACAAACACTCACAAACAGGCAGGGCTTCACTCACTTGTTCAGTTTCCCACAGTTAAAAGCTGATGGGCTTGAAACAGTTTGGGGGTGATAAGATGAGCTGTAGTTAAAAAGGAAGGAAAGGCTGAAAACACCTGGGGCCCAGCCTCTATCTGCCTGTTGATCTCAACTGGAATAAAACAATATGTGCGAGCCTAAGATTTGACTCTGAGCCTCTCATATGCATTCTGAAACCCACAGAAACTGACCAGGGGATATTTTTGGCTTTCCTTAGAGACATGCCCACAAAACCTCCACAAATGCTGCTGTCCTTAGGGACAGAGATTTCTGTGCTTGCAAGACAGAACTCCGTGGATAGCTAAAGCATTAGCACACACTTGCACAGACACCTATGGATGGCACTCTAAACAGAGGAAGGCAGAGACCATTTGCAAATAAAAGAGAACAATCCCAGGTTAAATTATGGACGGTTACCAAACAAAATGGAGGCAATGTACAGGCCCTGACAAGCAGCTGAGACTAAAACCTGTTGAACTAGTAAGACACTGAATGTCCTGTGGCACCAGAAAGTAAAAAATCACATATCTGATTTCTCCTTTGCTTGAAAGAAACACTTCATCATGCAAACCCAAATCTTTGTTCAGTGAAAGAGCCTAGATTGCTACTCTTCATTACTCCAGGAGTCGATGTAGAAGTCAAGGCAGTAATGCCTTTCATCTCTTGTATTATAAGAATTCATATTCATTTTTTATTTGAAATAAAAATTTCAAGGCAGAGCCACACAATCCCTTACAGTGTGTTTCTTGGTTGCCTTCATCCCTTAACAACAGCCTTGAAAAGAGATATGGAACATTAAATTAAATCCCTATTTTTTTTCCCCCCAGTAGTTTGTTTCATCTCTTCATTTCATCTGCCACCTTTGCCAATAACATACTAATATGCTGAAAGCCCTTCTTATCTCACCTACAGTCAAGTGACTATGTCACTTTTGCTCTCCTCAGGAGTGCAGTGTCAGACCATGGGTCCTACTGTCTTTCACCAGGAGCTGTGGCCTGACAGTCACAATGCTCTGACTGGTGCTTGCTGACTTCTTAGTCATCAAGCTTTGGCTCGTGCATCTGCAGAGTGCTCTTCAAGGCTTTCAGTTTGAGGGTTTGAATATATACCATATGCATGCTGCTAGGTCCAATCCCAATCCAGAAACAATAACTTTCTAAATATGGACTTTAAAATGGTGTAGTCATCATTCCTCTGCTTCTGCATATGAGCCTGACTCAGCAACAAGGGGTTAGCTTTGTGGTCAACAGACTGTTTCATAAAGTCCCTAAAGGGGACAGGTGGCCCAGTGGATGGGCTGTTCAGTTTGATATAAAAGCCACTAAAATCCCATCACTCTCAGCAGTGATCAGAGTAGCCGAGGAAACAGAGCAACACATGAAGTGTAGGGATGGAGACGTCCCAAGTAATCTGACTGGTTTATATTAAGAAAGGATTTGACAGACCTGCTGGGTTTCTACTTAATGCCAATCAAGTCTGAAAGGGACCACTTGAGCTCAGGTATTTATCTCAAACTGATTTGAATTATCCTCACTTCTTGATTTTGAGAGTCCAGAAGAGAACACCATGAAGAGAGTGTGTTGACATTTCCTACATAAAATGAAATTAAATCTATTCAAGCCAAGGAAATACAATGTAGGTGATACAAGAATCAGGCCCTTTGAAATGACAACAGAAATAGAGCTTCATCAGGACTATGTGTTCTCAGAAAATCTTTTGGGAAGTGAAAACCTAATGAATTCTCCCACATCTCCCCCTTCATAGCAATTAGGATCAACAAAATGCATACAGCGCATATCATACATATTATTACACCTTTTTCTGCCTAGTCAGTATAAGCTTTATGTTTCTTTTGCAGACATGTTAACTAAAGAGCAATATTTGAGGTCAAGTCTGGATTGTCCTTTTTATTAGGCTAATGCTGCACATATGAAAACTTATTCAAAAGCAATTGTCTCAAATTATTACCAGCACTTAAATGATCATTGCAGAAATCACAGGAAAGAAGGATAGTGCTTACCAAAACCCCAAGAAAATACTTCAGATTGTTTTTCTTTCATTGCCAAGCAGCGAGGGTCAAGTGAACTGTATTATTTGCAAATATCCACCTTCTCAGAATGTCACAAGCAGCTGTAACATATCCACTAGCAGCAATTTCCACTTGGCTCTATCCAGAGGGGAGAAAATTACCAGGAGCTGAGTTGTTTATAATTCCCTCAACCCTGAGGGTAATTCTGTTCACCAATTACTTTAAATTAAAGTTAGGTAATTCGACACGTCTGTTTGATACCCGACCGCAAACTCTTAAGCAAACCCAAGAGTTGGATAGTTTACTTCCCCAATATTCCACAGAATTTCATTATTGCAACCATAACAGGAAAGGGAAAATGAGAAATTGTACAGACTTGTGAACCGGTAGGGCTTGGGGGTTTTTCATCACTGTTGCCACATTAAGAGGTCCCAATAGATCTGAGAAAGAGGAAGTTGGAAGGCAGTTTTTCTCCTGGGATGAGGGTTCCCAATCAAACATAGCAAAGATAGTAAGAACTGAGCAACAAGAAGCCTCCAAGTGCAGTGTTTGACAGGAAAAGAAATCCGCTTTCTGTAGTGAGATGATTTCACACCTTTTGTCTTTGCATACAGTTACAACACTACCCAGAAAAGGCTGTACCCATGCAGAGAGAACCTATTTTATCTGCAGTGTGTGGTTTTTGATCTCTAGGGCCAGTCATTTAAATTACATAGTTGAATCCTGAGCTGGGTTATATCTAAACTTGGAAAGTTTTTTAAAGTTGGGCATACCTGTTAAACATTTTATTGGTGATGAGTGTGTGTACACTCCATTTCTGTATCTCTTTGTGAGTAATGAATTGGCTGCCAGGTGCTGTGACTGAACTGCGTGACTCACTCCATGGATTCGTTTTACGAACCGGTGAAACCAGAGGCTGGTAACACCTATCCTTTGTAAGAACTTTTTACATGTTGTAATTCTACAAATGAACACTTTCTTTTTTCCCTTTTTTTTAAAAACACAAAAGATTACACCGATGAACTTTAAAAACGTACAAGCTGACTCAAAATTCATTCATGTTATGCTGAGCTGTGTACTAAACTGTTCAGCCTAGCATCTACAAAGTGAGCCTAGTTCTCATTTCCATCAAGGTATATCGAGATTCATTTCAAAGCATTCATTATCCTTAAACATTATAAAACAAGCGAACAACAAATGCAGAGCTACTATCTTTTCATAGTGAAAAGACATGATTTTTAATTGTGCAACCTCATTCTTGTTGGCATAGCTTCCTATTTGGAAAGTTTAGTGCCAAATAAGCAGCAAGTGCTTTATTTTTTGAATTTGAATATGATTACCCTTTCAGCCATATTCTGCATTTCATTTTTACTATAAAAGTTGTTCGTTGTCCAATTTCAAGCTGAAAAACTATAAAAGTCCATTTTGACTTCGCTACAGCAAGAACTAAAAGATTTTTTTGAACTAAGATTAAATTGATATACCTTGAGCTTCTGTCATTGTAATATGACATTAGGAGCATAGTCAAATACTGGTTTTGACTATAAGTGTCCTACTAAAGTAGTAGTCTACTGCAGAGTGCTTTTTGATGTATCAAAGAAATGGTACTATCTTTCAAACAGCATTCATATTCTCCTATCATCAAGGCAAAGTAATAGCAGGACTAAAGCATGATCTTTTTTTACAGTTTCTAGAAGTCAGTGCTATAAGGGATTGCCTAGCCTTGCATTAGGTATTCACGTTTAAATGAACCACAGACAGGCTTTCCAATCTACAAACTCCATTAATCAGATTTTATCCTTTTCTGTCTTTTAGTTTTTTGGATTCTTTACCCTCTTCCCTGCTGCTATTGCTATAGCTTCCCTAATGACAGGCCAAGTCATTTATTTTTTCTTTCTATCCTTCTTTTCCTAAAGTTGTGATACTCTTACTGGTATAATTCACAAATGTTTCTGTGTAATGCTGATGGACATGACTTCAGTGGGTAAATAAATAACATTTTACTTCATCATCTCTCAAGCATGCCACCTCTCAAATAGAGTGTCCTAACTTAAAAGACTGGTGTTTGTTTTTTGAAATGTCTTGATTAGTGGAAAAAAGGTCCTTTAACTACTCTTAATATTTAAAGTTCTGTTATGATTGATGAAAAACACTAAATATGGCTGATGAAAAACACAAAAAACAAGGAGCAGCATTAGTACTGAAGGAACAGAGCTGGAGAGTACAGTGAATTGTCAAAGACCAGTGAGGTGTATAAGACAACATAAGAGTGATTTTGTTTTTTATTTTTTTTTCCTTTTTTTTTTTTTTCTATGATACTTTTTCCCATTTTTCTTCTGAAAACAGACAGTTTTCATCCTAGAAATAGTAGGATAAATCCTGACTTTTTGAGTTTTCCCTTTATGCATATCTAGGACAAAATTCTCCATTCACAGAGCAACAGGGGAGAACTTCTAAAGGTATTTATTTCCAATAAGTGGAACAATACATTTGTTTTGATATTGTTAAATTGCTTCAATAGAGTAAAAAAGTGTCTCATGGATCAGTTTGAAATATTGAATGTATATCTGATATAAAATGTTAATACAGAATAAAATATAAATGTTAAAAGGATAAATTTGGAAGACAAAAGCAGAAATGAATTATTTTATTTTGATTTTAGTCACTGAAATGTTTCCCTTAAGAAATCATTAAAATCAACATGTTCTTATGAAATATTTAAAAGAACATCTTTCTGAAAATAATTTTTTATCAAATCTATGCAGGAAACAATGTTATTTCTATTATTTTTATCATAAATTCATGAAAGATATTGCTAATGATAGATTTGTTGATAATGGGAAGAGCCAGTTTGACTCTTTTGAGAACAGTAGGTCCTCCCCACAGAGAAAACAGGTAATAGGATGGTGTAGTCAGATTCAAAAGTGCTCTTCTATGTATGGGGATGTTTTAAAATTGGGCCAACAAATGGTTCCAAGTTCAGTTGCTATAATCAGTGAAAGATCTATGTAAGCCCAGTGTCTTCTCCTTCTAAATGCAGCCTGCAAAGATTATAAGGGGGCTCCAGTAAAAGTGGTTATAATGTAGATGTCACTGGGGCAACATGAGATAAAATAAAATTTTTAAAAAACCAAACAAAACACCCCCAAACCAACCTAAAAACGGGAAAATAACCAAAAAACTCCACTCTTAAAAAAGTGGTAAAAAATATAACTCCCTAGCACAGGTGGAAGGCAAAGTTTTTTGTGTCAAACTGCTCTCCCATTGAGAGTCACCAAATGGACAGAGTTCATGTGCAGAAAGCGATAAAAGTGACTGAAATTGAGTTGGTCAGTAAGGTGAACTCAGGGGCTGAGAAAGCTGGTTCATCTCTAAAGCCACAGTGCCTGTCATCTGAGGAGGTCAGCAGTGCAACACAGAACAAGGTCCTGGAACACTTCATGCAGGTTTGCTTTCACTTCTTCTTTTCAGTGTCAGAGAATAGTTGGTATCCATTCTTGCTGAGTCAGTTTATAGTGCCTATGTATTCTGAAATGCTTCCTCAGCTACCCAGCTTCTTCTGCCTACTTTTAGATGCACAGACTGAGTTTTCCATCATTCTTCCTTTTTCTCACACTGAATCGTGACCATCAGAAGCACAAGCCTGAGCAACTCATAATGTGCACATAATAACAGTGGTTCTAGATTCTGTATTCAGTGTAATAATAGTGCATGCTGATACTGGCTCAGTTGACACTTTATGTTGCCAAAATTTGCTGTCACACCAGAAACAGGAAGAGAAAAATTGGGAAGAGGTGTGAACAAGGAACCTTCTGTCCAAATTCAAATCACATAATGCAGTGGGGAATAACAGTGAGAGACTAAATGGATCTTCTTGGGGTGGCTGTTAAAGCAGAAATGACCAGAGAGGGATGTTGGGCTGCACTTCTCTGAATGGTGCTTCTTCTGCAGTCAACATTCCCTAAGTTGTGGCCCATTGTAGGGAGCACATGGCAGCCTGGTCCCACTCTCCTGATTCACATTGTTCTTACATGTAGCCCTATTTTGCCTGCATAAATAGGGAGGAATTTCCAATTCCATGGAGATACTACAAGTTTAGTCATGAAGATAATTAAGTCCTTTGGGCTTGAAATACCCAAACATTTCATACTTGAAAGAAATTCAGATATGGCTCTGAATGTCTGGACTACTGCCATCTAAACAATTTGGATTCATTTGAGGTTTCAGATTTGCTCCAAATTCCTCTTCACATCAATTAATCATTCAGATATTTACTATTCTTATCACTAGTGTTATAGAATGGCTAGAAATTCTAAATAAGATACTGTATAGCCTAGTTCTGCTGACACGCAAAAGCCAGCATCAGTCTCTTAAAAATGTCAAATCTAATAAGGAAAAATTGGGGGAGAAAAAAAAAAAAAAGTGGAAAGAAGTTTTATTGCTGACGTCCTTTTCCAAAGGATAGTAGAAATAGTAACTTGTCCAAAACATCTCACAGAATATCAGTGGTAAAGCTGAGGAAGGGCTCTATGACTGCTGTCTGTCTCCCAGGGCAGCAGGAGACTTAGTCAGCAGACTGCCTGACCCCAAATATTTTGCACCAAAAATTATTTCTTACTGTTATTGCTCACTGCAGTTAAATGAGAAGATATCCAGCCTTTCCAGAACTTTAAGAACTCAAATATCTAAATAAATATAGTACCTGTAAATAATGAACATTAATGGCATGCTAGCTCAGTCCTAAGGAACTTACAGAAATGCAGGTGCCTTCTGGTACTGCCGTGGTGGTCAGATAAAAGGGACCTCGATACAGAAAAAGGGACACTTGCTTGAAATCAGGCTTAAATGTCTAGAAATCTTTGAAACTAAAGAGAAAGGCAGATAAAGAGCTACATTTATCTCCAGGATCAGAGAGCCTCCGGGAGGTATAGTTTTATCTAAGCTTGTAATTTCACCTATATTTCTAAGTAAAATAAGTGGGACTCATTCTTAGGACTTTTTATTCAATTTATGAGTTTATTTTTAACTACTAAATATCAATCATTTGCATTTACCAAACATTTACCTGATAGTAACACTGTCTTGATTAAATCTTACTTTCTGTTTTGCTGTTTTGTCACTAAGAATTCTGAAAATCAGATGAATACTCTGAAAGTAGAACTGCTACAATTACAAATAGATTTAAAAGCTTCACTTTCTTTCCTGAGGTCTTACTTTTTTGTGTCTGTATGTGTGTGTATGTCAGTAAAGGGGAGGGCGGAGGGTTCAACATGACCTGCGGTAAATATTATCAAATGAAATTTAATTAACAGCTCTGATGAGATACCAAGAGAGACAGAATCTCACCTCCCAAAACTGTACTAGTTTTCTGTTGTTGCTGCTGTTGAAAAAACCCTTGTTTTGCTGACACTTCGGAAATGATTGTGATGAGCTAAAAGATACTGTCTTTGCAAGGGCAATTTTGGACTAAATTTAATCTGTCTTAAAAAGATGAGGTAAAACACTAAAGGAAAAAAAAAATCCCAATGAAGGTTCTGCACTGAATTTGACTTATTTTGAAACTTTTATTGGTGCAGTGCCTGAAACAGAGCACAAAGAGCTTCAGCTTTTCTCAAGACACTGCAGAATGAGGAGATAACTTAAGGAGACATTAAATGCAGCTAAAGAGAACATAATTGTCATGGGGAGGGAGTGAGGAGCATGGGGTGGGAGGTGGGTAAGGAATAATAAATTAAATTAACTTTGCCAAAATTTCTGTAAACAGCTCTGATAGAAATTATGTCTTGTGGCAAGCACATCCCTGATGCTAAGTACAGGATATTCCCATCCTTCATTGAAAGGACCTTATTAAAAAAGGAGAAAGGATGGGAGGTGCAAATTATGATTTTAGGCACATAAGTACTTAAAATGAAAATTCTTCTAGCTTGATCCAATACTGTGTTTCTGTTGATTTGTATTGCCTGTAATTGGAAATATTTGTAATAGTTTTTATACTAGCATGTTAATGTTTGATTAATTTTAATTTATCACTGACAGTGAATGTCTATATTGGTGTGTATGCACCAATGTAATACTGTTAAAATGCTGTGTTTGTGTTACTTCATAAAAAGAACCAAATATTTTTGGATGAATACAGTAAGCCCTTTCTACAGCCCTTTCACTTCAAAAACTGAAGTGAAACTTGATTCAAATTTTATTGTAAACTTAAGGCTAAATCTGAACTAACTGAAGCCTGGATACTTTTCAAACTCATCTTTGTCATAGGCAATTAAGTTTAGCTTTCTGATACAAACACTTTTTGCAGCCCTCTACAAAATGCCTAAAGTAGTTACAATGGAAATTGGATTAATTGTTTGCCAGCTCTCTTTTTTTTTTTTTTTTTCTTTCCCATTGTCTAAATTTTAGTCCCAAACTAATACATATCCATATTTTACTGTTGATCAATGTAAAACTGGAATGACTGAAAGGTATAATTTGGATCACTTGTATTTAAGACTGCCAAATGAATACCTTTCAATTTTTTTACACAGAAGAATCTTCTGAAGAGCTGTGTGATTCAATTTTCTCTCAAAAAAAAAAAAAAAATCAGACTCAAAATTATCAACACTGTGGAAATGGGTAAGAATATGTCTCTCTCATATATATTTATTTACATTACTTACTTATCCTCCTAGTCCAGACAGTAACACTTCAGCTTTGACTGATATTTTCATAATAATTTCCTTTCAGTAATATTTACCTAATTCACTATAAAATGAAAATGTAAGACAAAACCTCAAAGACCTCAGAAAATAATGTCCAGTAGGTTAGCAACCAAAGGGATTCTCTCTCCTTGAAAGATTGAATATGCCCAGCTAAGTCCTAGGACTATAAGCTGAATCCTGCTAGTTTTGAACTAATCATTTGCAAAATTGGAGGGGGGGGGAAGAAAAGTCACACAGGAAAAAAAAAAAAAGGTTTCTGGTAGGTGAGCCACAGCAGGGCAATTAAGATGATATGGCAAAGGTAGACATCTGCTCCTAGACAGATACAGTTCCACCGATGCTATCTATAGCTGCAATCCTTCCGAGAGATAAACAACACGCGAGAGCAACGCACAGGAGGAAATGCCACACTGAGAAAGTGGTGATCGTGTGGCCCCTGTGGTCTGAGAAAGAGAGAGAGGCAGCAAGACACAAGGGGAGGGGTGTCATGTGGGGCCTGCAGCAGGCACATGCAGGTGGCAGCAGTCATAGGACAGGCATGCATCAAAATGCACAGATGAGAGATGTGAGAGAACTGACACTGGAGGGGAGCAGAATTGCAGCAAAGATGAAAGCACAAGACCAAGAAAAAAAGAGATGGAAAACCCCTTTCTAAGCTCTAGACATAATCTATACTAAAATTTTTTTAAAAAATAAAATCATTAACAGATGATGTATTCTTTCAGATTTGAAGGCTTGAAAGTTCTTTCAGAATTTCAAGCTCACGTTCAAGTTGCTCACAAAGTTAATCTGAACTGTGCTCCCAAGTAGATGATTACTTGCTGCTGTCTCACTCTCACAGTGATGCTCAGACACAGCAGAGGTAGTACTTCCTCTTTCCCTTGCTGACAGGTAAAGAAAGCCTAAAGCAGGATGTGACATCTATTGCAAACAAAGTTTCAAGCCATGGACTGACACTGTTTAATTTAGGACAGACTTGAAGCAACAGTACATTACACAGCAAGCTCCATGACCTCATTGGACACAAGATTTTTAAAGGCATCTGGCCTTCACTGGCCATGCCACTGACACTTCATTACACTTGTCACTGGGTTCCTTGTCAGGAGAATTTGGTGGTTCTTCTTTGAAGCCAGGGGTTTTCAGACTCCCACCAAAACTGAGGGAGCATCCTTTCTGTCTCTAGCTTTCCTAATGGCAAAAAGTCTTATCACTGAGTTGACTGAAGGAATTCTCCCAATATCAGAAGCTCTCTGGAAAACTCACAGCAAGAATTTGAGGCCAAGCAGTTTGCAGAGAATCATTGTTTGGATGCAAAATGCTGAAACACCCTGCTGAGAGCAGGTCCTCTGACTACTCTGCTGTGCTATCTTCCACTTCTGGACCTGGGGCTTAGTTTACATTAGTGGAAGCTGAAGAACTGAAACACCAAAGTGTTATTCTGTCTCGTGTTGGAATCTCAAACCAATAATTACAAGTTTTCATAATGTTTGTTATCATAATTCTTCAGCCTGGTTACCCTGTGGTCTCATTCTGTAAAAAAACTATTTCTTTTCTCAGTCTGTGAAGAGAAAAATATCAAACAGAAGAGCTTAATGAAAAATCAAAAGGTGGAGTGAATCACAAGCCCTCATGCAATATTGTGCTTTGGAGAGTTTTTAAATTGCTACTCCTGAAAGCTTCTTACTAGGAAAACCTGACTCTGAAATGTGCTGTTTATCTTAAGATGGTAGAACTGGACTTAATGTCTTTAACGAGCAATTCTCCTAAGGCCAGATTTTGCTATCCTGACTCAGTTTGTACCCAAGAGAAGATGACGAATTTAGATACTTCTTCTGTCCACTAGATGCTCATAAACAGACTAATCTCCAATGTATTCATTAGGGAAAAATGTGCAAGGCTTCCTGTTTGCTTAACTGCACTTCTTATTCTTAACTGCACTGTCTTCCTTATTCTTTGTAGACTGAGTATGAACATTCAAGTGATGCAGCTGTTGGTTGTTGATTACTTATTTGGGGCTGGTTTAGATTCTTACATTTCATTCTAGATCTTTTAAATTTCACATTCACACACGTAAGCATCAACATTTCTTTCTGAGATATGTATTCTGGAAAAACAATCCTGTGGATTTTTTCAGGAAGTGAAGAAAACATTAAGTGTAGAGTTCTAGTGTACATGACTCAAGAAAATTAATTTTTAAATATGAGCATGGCAAAAATTTCCCCTAGATTTGTATAAAATTATTAAAACAGGAACAGGAACATTATTATATAAGAGTTAATTTTTTTTTATTAATGTGTGTGTAATGAAAATTTCTGCTGTTATTAGTTCTGCATTTCCAGTAAGTATCTCAATTATCTGAGACAGCCAAAAAAGGTCTGATTGTCTGAGTTCCTCAGATAAAGCTACCATTTTGGAAAATGGGGTTTTCCTCTTTTGGAATATCTAAAACAAATGCTACCCACAAAGTATGTCAGTTCCTAAGTTAGTGCTCTGCACAGTCATGAGTGTAATAATTTTGTACATTAGAGGTGTTAATGCAGCTTTGCTTTTTCTCATTTACTGACTCTTGACGAATGCATCTGGTGTGCTTAACTCTGCAATATATACTTTATATATAACTATTTTGATATTATTACTCTGTTCCTGCTTTTCTACTTTTTTTTTTGTATTTTGAAAAAAAAATGTTTTAGCATAAAAGAAGCATCCTTTCTTTCTCTCCATTTCCATTTATTAATGCATAAATATATATGATTTTAAAAATCTCATTAATAACTTAAGATTATTTTAAATGGGTTTTTTTCTGTACATTGCATTATTTGATTCTAACCCACTGAGCAACTTTCACAGAGCAGATTGTCATTTTGACTGTATTTTGCCTTTTGACTGCAGTCTATCACTTGAAAGTGTGTCCCTCCCCCATTCCAGCTATGCGTTGCAAGCTTTTTTATCTTTTCTACCTTGCTAGAGGCATTATTAGGGCAGCTCACCTTTGACCAAATGGGCAGATGAACATTCATCCTCTGGAGCCAATACTAGTGCTGTTTGGTAGATCAGCTCTCAAATGGTACTGAACTGTGACCTCTGCTTCTGTTCAAAGACTAAAAACATAAGCTTGAGTTTCCATTGGTGCCAAGCCTGGGAACCTGAGCTGCTCCCTAATCCCAGGTCTCACAGCCAGCAGCACAATGCACAGCTCACCATGCCAGCCGGCCAGCCTGAAAGAATGTCTTTATTCTCTCTTCCTCAACAAATTGCTTATTGTTTGGCCCACAGGCTGCTAGACCTTGTGAACTGTCCAAAACTTTATTGCTTTTCTGTAAAACTTTCTTCTCTTTTCCCTCTGATTTTGCTTACAAATAAAGTTAGTTCCTATTTTCATGTCTTCATAATCAAATTTTAAATTATGCCTGCTTCTTTTAATTTTTTTTGCAGAGCATATCTGCCTCTTGGAAGCCTGTAGGAACCACAGAAATAATATAAGCCCTTCAGGTTTAGTCTCTTTAGAAAGAAGTCTGTGGAAATGTGAAGTGTTGCTAGAATGAAGTGCTCTATATTACTGTGAGAAAAATGGAGCCAAAAAGTTTAAGAGCATTCCTAAATTTCTGAAGATATGTACCATTTTTTTGCTCCTGGGCTCATCTTCACTGTGGATACAATGTGCTTATTGTATAAAGAGTGACCATAGGACAAAACACTTATTTGGGGTCATTGTGTTTTGGAGTTGTTCAGGAGTAGTTGCCTTCAGAGGAAGTTAAAGCAGAGTGTGTAAGTTGATGTGTTATTTATCTCTCAAGGTATTTCTGGAAGCACCTTTTGTTTTCAGCAGAAGTTTCTGGGAATGTGATTGCAGGATAATCATTGTGCAAGCTGGCACTAGACAGAGCACTGGCAAGATAAGGCTGATATTGCAAAATTCAGCCAGAATCCCTGGGAAAAGAAGAGTTTCACAGGTGTGACCCCAACATATAAAGAGAGATTGCTTCATAAACATGGCCAAAAACACGGGACCAAGGCACCCCTGTTGCTCTTCCTTCTCTCAGCAAACCTGTGCCGAGACATGTTCCCATGTCCAGTGGGCAACCTTGTCCCTGACTGGAGATAGGGAACTAGGAGAGGAATATCCTTGTGAACAGTAAGATTAGTTCTGAGAGAGTGCTAATATCATCTTAAACATTCATGTAGTTCTTAACCACTTTTTGCACACATTGATTAAGAAAGATGAGTGAAGTGCACAACTTTCTGGAGCCACACATGACCTAAGAACCACACAAATTTCTTAAAAGTGTCAATGTGTGTGTGTATGTGTGTATATATATATATATATATATATAATTTAATACTCTTTCAAGTATGAGAATGGCAGCACAAGAGTAGAAGAATTGCAAAACTAAAATGTCCACATTAAACTGATGTATGGTACATACCAGATGATATATATACTGCCTTATTGTTCAGTGGTGGCTCAGGAAGCTAAATGCATAATTTAAGATATATGTATAGTCTAAGGGTCAAACGCTGTCAGTTACACGAGTGTAAATCAAGAGCGATTGCTCCAAAGTGACTGAAGTTGCAGTACCCTGGATTTACACAAGTGTTGCTGAAAGCAGAATATGAGTCAATATGTGTCATCAATACAGCTGAGTTAGTGGTACTGAGGGAATTTTATGATATGCCCACACCTAAATCCTTCACTTTTTTTTTTTTTTCATGTTTTATACTATTACACTTTATGTTTCAATTTTTGTCTGTGTTTTTAAATGAATAAGGGACTCAAATCCTGATTCTGTAAGTGAAATGTCCACTTCTCTCATCTAACAAGTTTTCTCAGTCTTACATCATAACAGCAGGCTAAAGATCTTACATTCATGGAAGGATTACTCCCCTGACTTACATTTAAGGCCTGCCTTAGTTTCTATAAATGCATAACTCTGAACCCCAGCAGAATGTTGCTAGGCTGCCTGGCTGGCTGCATGCAGAAATGCATCCTTGTCACTCGCTCCATTCTGTTAGCGAGTGTACAGCCTGCTGGAGTGTAGGGTCAGGAGGCAAAGGGTCCACACATGTAGGAAGAGGGATCTGGATGCAGCAGGAGGAATTGTGCACCTGGTTGAAGTCAGTGGGTATGAACAGCTGGCAGCTAAAGAGAAAATCAGCTGTTGTGAAAGATCACGGGACAATTTTCTTCACTGAGACATGCTGGATTTTTTTATTGAGAGGTTCAAGATAAAAAAGGGCTATGCATGGGACACTGCCTGGAAGATACAGTGCAAAACAAAGAGATACAAAAACTCATAATCTGTTGGGGAACTAGCAGAGTACCTGTCAGATACACTTGGTCTTCAATGGCCTTATTTTGCATGGAGAAAGAATATATGATTTTCTGGGTTGAAAGGAGGTTTTTAATTCTGAAAGGAGGTTATATGTTAAATATACGGTAGCAGTCTATTCAATAATAGAAGTCAAGTCCCTTACTTGGGAAGGCAGAATCTGGTATTCTATCACATAAAATAATGTCATTATTTCTCTAACATACTTTTAAATTGAATGTGTTATTTTAAATCATTTTTTATTATATTCTTGAATACCTAGAAAGATTAAAAAGCTCAAAAGTAGATTCCCCAGTATTCACATAATCAAAAATGGCTGAATTAATTTGAGACATACCAAAAAAAAAAAAAAAAAGGTCATTTCAGATTACAATGATCAACTGGGGGGGTTTGCCACTTCAAAAGAAACAGAACAAACCTCCGTGTGTGCTCAACACACACACACACTCCCTTATCCAGTTAGAACAATATGTAGGTATAGATTTGGCAGGATTGTTTGATCCCAAAAGGATTCGTATAAGAAAAACTTCTCTTTCAGAGAAATGATCTCTCTAGAGACTGATAGTGATGATACAATAGGCTGGAGTTGCTATTATTAAAAAAAAAATTACTACTTTTTCTGACTATGTTTCTTTTTTTCCCAGTGGGATTCTGATTCCAGACACTCAACTATCCACTGGGAAAGTGATGACACCATAAATTATTTAAAGGTTTGAAAACCACAAGAACTACTGTATATAACCAGATTGGATTGACTTTTTAACTCTTTTGATTAATAATACATAAAGCCTTAGATATGTGAATTGGTCGAGTGCTAACCTGTTAACAAAAGGAGTAGAAGGGATGAATTCTATCATTTCTCATAAGTTATTCTACTTAACACATTGGCCAAACAAAACAAACAAATGGACAGCTCTGCCTTAGTCTTATACCTTTAATGTATCATCAATATTTGATGACTACCTAATGTCTCTATATATCTGGACAAAGATGATAATTTGATCACCTGGCTTCCCAATTTCAAATTTCCCAAATGCTTTCTCCTACATTCATCCAAACACACAAGTAGAAAGTAGATGAAATTTCAATATCCTGGCTTGGTTTTTTTTGCTTTTGTTGTTTTTTTGTTTTGTTTTTTTGTTTTTTGGATTTTTTTGCTTTCATTTTAACACTATTAACTACTTACAAGTGAAAAAAAAAATAATCAATCTTCTGCAAGAAATTTGGGCTACAATTTCCTAAGTTTATGACATTTTGTCCTCAGCAGTAGGGTGAGAGTCGATATGTGTGATATGTGTGCTGCTTCAGACAGATTTCATGTTCTACCCTTCCCCTGCTGGCTCTGTTTTAATTATTCCCCAGGTTCATAGGTTTTGTTCTCTTTCATGTATTCTGGGTGGAGCTCAGAGAAGAGAAGTGTTGCTCTTTCCTCTTCAAGTACAGATGAAGGTGCATGGGACAGCCTGCATTTCTAAGCAAAAAGAAAACTCTACAGGAGACAGACCAAATACTTTTCTTCCAGGTTGTCCAACCCATGCTTCAAGACACAGGTTATCCAGGGTGACTTCAGTATGATGCCTTAGTTACAATAATTAATGCTGTGTTTTCTGAGCAATAGACTGGTATTATTCCTCTGGATTATTTTCTATTACCCCATATGAAGCTTTACTCCCTTAGACTTAGGAAAAATAGGAAATTTTTTTTTAATTTTTTTTCTATTTCATCATTCCTGTGTACTAATCCTTTAACCACCTGATTCAACTTTTAATTTTCTTCTGCACAAGAAACTTGCTTGCTCTCAAATGCAGAGTCCAGACACAGAAACTCTGATCAATTCTTTTTGCCTCCTGACAAGCCCACAGTGCCATCCTTTTTTGGTCCCCTTAATGACAGATGTGTGTGGCTTTCCATGTCCCAGTTTCACATATTAAAACTTCTGTACTAGAAGGCAAAGTGCCATCCATCCTCTGGCCTGGACCACTAAAGAATACCTCACCTTGTTTTTAAAATGTTAAAATCTATGTGAGATTTTACAGTGTATAAAGAAAAAAAAAATTCAAATAAAAAGCACACCCTAAAATTTTTTTCAGTCCATTGTCCTTGATTTGATAAATTATTTTGTTATGAATTTCAACTGATGCCATAAGTGGAATTCAATGAATTTGTTATAGTATGAAAAAAATTAAAATCGCATATCAGCTCTTAGAAAGAAATGAGGTCCAATCTCCTAGTAAAATACAAACTACAGAAAATTTTAACAACCTATGAATTACACCTGAATTACATCTCATTTATGATTCCAATAATAAAAGTAAATTATTTATCAACATTTATTAAATCTTCATGGTTCCTATCACCTGACTTTCATATACACAATTACTATATGGAATCTGTTGCCATATTCTGTTTCCTTTCTCACTTTAAATATCACCCAATTAGTTCATACCTCCCTAAAATATAATGGAAGCATAATCATATGCTATTAAAATAGTAAGAATCTCACCTATAGTTAATTTATATCCACACCTTTTTTTTCCTCATACCTGCCATATCAACAGCAGTGCAGGCACGTTACTTTGCTGGCTGTCATGGTTGTACACACCACTTGAACAATCCATTCCTATTCTAAAATAAAATTCTAGCTACAGTGTTATTTTTGCACATTTTCTTAAGGCAATTTAAGATCTAACAAGGGCACTGAGACCAGCATATGACTTAACTAGAACAGCAAGTATCTTTCAACCGTCATTAAAAAAAAAATCAAAAAAAAAAATAAAAATCCACATTTGTTTTCTTTTCCATCTGGGATTATGCGACAAAATGATCTCCTGCATCTAATCAATTATTTTTCTTCTGTATCTTTTGCATTTTCCTGCAGAACTATTTGCAAGTGTAACGGGAAGATCCTTTAGAGATAATCTGGTGATTATTACAAATTCAACCTTGGATGCTGTAGGCATTAAAAGATGAAAATTGCCTGAAGTCCACTGTTGTACAACAAATCTGTACCTCTGGACTCCTGTCCTGAGGTGAAAATGCAAACCAGAGAGATATTTAGAATCATTTTGACAGTTCATAAAATTAAGCAGGGATTAGGGATTCTCTCAGAAATAAATAAATAAAAAATATAATGCCACAGGGCCCAAACAACGTTAATCACATCTCCTTGCAACAGGTATTACTGCAACCCACTTTTGGGAAGAAAATGAAGTTATGTAATTATTTCTGGCATGTATTTAGAACTAATGATGCCAATTTAAAAACCTGAGCAAGTTCAATTTAATACAGATATGTATGATACAGACACACACATGATTAATGTTTAAACTACTCATTCAGTTTAAGTTTATACAGTTATAAGTTCCTATAAAAATGATGTATATTTGTGTATTCTATTTTCTTCTCAATTTTATGGATTAGCCCTGATAATACAAACACTTGAACATATGCTTAACTTTACATAATGAGAATGTCTTGCTGATTTTAGGATAACTCTCGATCTACATGAATTTAAGCAAAAGCCTAAGAGTCTACTGGGAATGTAATCTGTGGTGCCAGTCATATGAAACACACATTTAATAAGAAAAGAATTGAAATAACTGCAGCAGACATAGATGACTTTGATTCCTGCTGTGTTGAAGGCAGGTGAGCAGCAAACATGGCTAAAATGAATTCAGAATAAAACACTGTGCAGCTGTACATAAATACATTTGGGGTAAGCATGGAGTTTTACAGTTATCCTCCAAAAATTCCCCACCTACTTCACAGGCTTTTTAGTACAGTTAAAAATATTTCATTTTCTTTTTCAAAACCGAAAGGCAACATAGAGATACTAAGCAACAGTGCTAGTCAGCTTACAAGAGTGCATAAACTTTCCTTTCTGGATGAAAAAAAAATCATTGCACTGAGTTTATAATTAAATTTTCACTGCATTGGATTAGTATCATGTTTCAATATATTTGGAAAATATTCAAGTTAATTTAACATTTTCTAACAAACTAAAAGTCCAAAATAGAACTAGCTGCATTGCGTTAAGAAAAAATAAAATAATTCAAAGCATAGAAATACTTTTCAAGTTTGACTATATGTTCAAATTTTAGTTACTGAGTTTAAGCAGTGAATTTTACACATTTTTTTAATGATGTAAATACTTCTTTGTAATAGATGTTAACAAATTTCCTGACTCAAAATAGAAAAAAAAGAATTCTTCTTTACATAGTACAGTTTAGGCATTTGAATTATAATTAACTTCCATCTTTAAAAATTTCTTTTGAAAATTATTTTTCATCCCACTTTACTCCAGAATGCTGACTGGAGCTAGAATAATACATCACACAAATGTTGATTTAAATATTTAAACAAATTCACTTACTTTGGATTTACATCCCCTTTGGGCTCTACTTTCCATGAACACTCTGATAAATAAACTTACTGTAAGGAGGATCTGCTGGGATGACAAATTATAAACAAAAATTGAAGAATACATGTGGGATATGAATTTTTGAATTCTAATCGTCAATTGTTGCACCAGCAATTAAAGCTGACTGAAGGACAATAATTCCATGCTACATTAATTTTCAAGACTTCATGTCTGTGTCTAGTTTGGTTTGGTTTGATTTTGCTTCTTTTCCTGGAGAAGATGGTGAAAATGCCCACATGTGTAAGTGTCTGCCTGTAACAGTGAGGGACACTCAGAGACCCTGACTGAAGTCTTTTCTCAACCTGAATCAGAATTACTCATTTTCACCACTGATTTGTAAATGTGATTACTCAGAGTTAGCTAGAGGAGGAACATAATCCTGGGCTTTTTGTGTCCACTGTTAAACCACAGGCTTGTCACCAAAGCCAAAAACTGTTTTGCTTCTTCTCATTCTCCAAAATATTTCCATTCAGACAAATTACAAATGTAGCTTTCAGAGCTGAAAGGGCTGAGATAAACTTCTTTCCAACACAGGGACATTTAATAATCACCACTCCTGAGGTGAGGCTGGATTCCTGCTCCCTCTCAGGTTTTTTGGGGGAAGTCCTGTGGGATTTATCCTGCAGTTTGCCAGGAGCCCCGACATGCCTGGGCATCCCTAAGGACTCCCAGCCACACAGGGACATGCTGCCCATCTTGAAGGGCCAAGCATGGCTGTTTGTGCTGCAATATTGGTTTGCTCTGCAAGAAAGGGATTGAGAAGAGATACAGGAATGAAATGCTGCAGCAAAAGAGGCTGGCCTGAGCGCCACACCGCTGTCAGCCACCTCCCTTCCCTGTAGGAGCCAGGGCTTGCACACAGCAGCCTCTGAGTTGACAAGCTTTGAGGACAGACAAAGCAAGAGAAGTTTCATCTCTTCTCCCCACAGTTTCCTCTGTCTGGGCTGGGTTCCCAGAACAAAGAGCCTTTTCACCATAGCTTCATTGTGAGATGATACATGGTGATGCAAATAGTACTGCTGTTTGTCACTCACCGCACAGCCCCATCCAAATCATGACCATGTCATTCAGTTTCAACCCAACCAACATGAACTCTCAGTTTCATGGGGAAATTCATATACCTCTGACCCTAAATTCATGCAGCACCTCATAAGTGCAATACAAAGATCTTGTTTGCAAACAGACTTTTCTTTAACGGGGTGTAGATTTGTGCATGTGTCAGTGTCAAAGTTTTTTGGTGTCCCTATATGTTAGGAGAGCCTTAAAAAGGCTTCTGTTTGGATTTTATCACTGGTTGGACAAGTAGTTGTAGTGCCTTCAGCAAGCAGACCCTCACTTTTGACAAAGCAGCTGGCACATATCTAAGCAATTTTAGCCAGGAATTACATCAATAGCAAGTTCTTCTCCTTAAAGACAGCTGGAAAGTGAGCTTTGATTTATTTTTATTTTTGTCCTCGGGATAATGGTTTCTTACTTAGTTATGTCAATGGTCAATAGCATAACAAATCCTTCATCATGAGAATGTGTGTATCACTTTTCAGCAAACCCTGGCCTTTTGAGGTGAAATGATATACTGCCACTTAGTTTCAAATTGACATCTCTCCTGGTTGCCAAGGCAAGTTAATTTGCAAATCAGCATTTTGCATGAAGCTTTTAAGCCAATCCAGCTAGGCAATGGCTGCCATTGCTGTGCAATTAGTGTCTAAAGCACTTAAAATTACATTATTTAAAAAAAAAAAATCCAGAAAAATCAGTGATTTTGTTCTGTACATGGCCAGAGACTATGTTGCTGAATGAATAGCAGATCTGGACTTAGAAAATAATAGCAAGGTTCCAATCTGATTGGAAAGGAATGAAGAATGTGCATGTAACGACATTGGCAGACTTGAAATGAGAAATTTTAGTTTCACTGTTCTTCAGAAAAAGAAAATACACACCCCCTCATAATTAATTCACAAACTGCCTGACTTAGATACCACAGAACAGTAGCAAGTGACAGCTAGAGGAGGAGAAGGCAGTCACTGCAATTGGATTTACATTCAGTTAAGGCAGATCTTTTTAAGCACAGAAGTGAACCTGAAAATGGCCTAAATTTCAGATTTTCACTTGAACACTGCCGAAGACTTGCAGAATTTCTGGCTCTTATTTTGGTTTTTGAAGGCTGAGTCAAGAGAGAAGCATGTTTTGAGGGAAGTGTTCTTTTTGGAAGATATTTTTCAGTTGCATTTTCATCCACCTTTAAAAAATACCTTTGTTTTTTTTGACCTCTGGTGTGAAATCTATTAGGTACCAATGAAAAAAAATGGCTGTGAAGAAAGAAAATAGGGGATATTTTAGAAGAGATTTTGTTTATAAGAGAGGCAGGTGTCTGGAGAGAAAAAAAAATAAAACCAAAAAGTACCATAATGTTTGTAATGGACTAAATGTATTATACCTATTTTGATTTATTTACATTGGCTTTTTAAAAGTTTATTTAAAATTTTCCATCCTTTTGTGTCCATTTGGTATTTTTTTATGTCAGCACAGATATGGCTTTATATTCAACTTCACTTACCACAAAATATCTATCAGCCATGTACTATAATGATTACAAGCTGTTCATTAAAGTGATAGGACTCACACAAGTATAAAAAGCCACCCAGCACTTCAGCTTTCCATGAGTCTGAGGGCCTTTCTAGCTGCCTTACTAGCAAATTTACTTGTACATTAGACATCCTGGATGAACACTGGCTGCATAGAGTCTCTGCAGCAGAATTCAGGGAAAATTTCCCCTTCTATTATTTTATTTGGTCTTGACACATTTTCATGAGGTAAGGTAGGGGGAGAACTTGCATCACAAGTGTCACAAGCATCTGTCCACTTATTCCCCAACACACGTCTGGTAGCATTGCCCTGGGGTGTCAGCCTGAGCACAAGCAGGTACTGTAGGGCAGCTGACCCTCTGGATGTTCATGGACTAACACCTCTTGATCAGTCTGACATTTGCCTGTTGATTTTGTCTCTGCCCATCCTCTCTTGGCAGTTTTTTGGGTTTTATTTTTTAATGTAGAATTCTTTGTCAAACTAAATCCATAACCCAAGTGAGATGTCGACCATCACGAAGAGTGACTTGGATCATCTCCAGGAAAGCCAATTAACATAAATACTGTAAAAAAGGGTACTAATTGAAGCAAATTGGGCCAGGCTGTTTTTCACGTGGACATTTTCCCTGTAACAAACATAATGCTAGCTGCAGTAGCTGGCAAAAGACAAGGTTTGACACTGTTATAAGTCCGTGGGTGCTCAGTGTTTATGTCATACCGATGCACATGGTTGACACGTCAGGGGTATGTGGAAAATAAACTGCCCAATCTCTCTGGGTCTAACAGTTTACAGACCTCAATGATATACTGTAAAGGTGGTGCTGTTGACTTCAAAAGCAGTAAATCAAAGTGCCACCAGAAGGTGCTGACAAAATTAAGCAACCATGATTGAACAAAGAACGAAAGCTGTTCTGCATAAATAGATATTTCCTATTCAGACCTCCTAATATTTAATTTATACCCTTATTTGTCTTTTATGAAATTGCTTTAATTCTGAATGGGCAATAGGTTTATAAAGCAATTAACAGTACAATCCATAAGGGTCTTTTGTAATGTATGTTGTTCCAAAACTAAGCTTCATTAAGAAGTACTGGATTTTATATCAATAAGAAAATCTTATATTTTATCAGAAGAATGCAAGGGATTGTTAAACAGCAGTTGATTCATGTTGATCCCTATATTTCATAAGTAACATCTGAAAAGGTCAAAAATAAAACGAGTTTGTCGGTAATAGATATTTTAAATTCTGTCAGGTAGAATTTCTTTCATTCACTCGCAAGATGTGATGTCTCTTCCTGTCCTGCAGCTCAACAATTCTCGTGATTGCTATTGGTGTAGATACAATGTAAAGGTATGAATCCAAAATCCAAACTGTGAAAACCTTAATACAGACCTTGGCAGTGTGACTTGATACTGTTTATTTTCAGTATTCACAAACCTGAGAGAAGAATGAATTTTGGTTTGGACCTAGATTTTATGGATTAGTTTGTATATGGATTAGTACGTACATGTATCTACTTTAGAGAACAGATGAGGCTTTTTTGGCCTTTGTGAGAGTGCTTAAATATTTCTTCAATCCAGAGTCCACATTTATCTCTCATAGATAACACCTTTATCTTCATGGAAGAAATAATCTGAGACCTTTCTTCACCAGTAGTCTGCAAAAAGTTACCCAGGCAGCTACAACTTTTACATGAAAATGAGAAACAATGAGACATAAACTCCTGTCTGCTGAATGAAATTTAATGAAGATAAAAGGCTCATTCCTTGGTTGTTGTTCCAGTGAAGATGTCAGCTGTCACTAGCAACTCCTGGTGTACACCATATCTGAAGCTGATTGTAAGGGCCAAGAGCAGAGTGCAGAAACCTACTGCAGTACCAGTAACTGCATTCTGATCCACTCAAACCAGGATTGGAAAGTAAAGAGATGGGAAATAAACCCCCTCACAATGCATTGTCAGTTTAAGTTGCTAAAACTCTTTTCACTCCTTCTGAATCCCTATTTGAAGCACCATAAGTAGAATCAAACTGTGTGGTCTCCTGAACAAAAATAGGAACCAGCCGCTCAACCTCTCACCATCATCTGTTGGCCTGCCACAAGCAGGTCCCAGAGTTTCCTCCTGTTTGAACAGCATTTCAGCCCTTCTCCCAGTCTGCCTTTTCAGGTGATGGCAGGCAAAGAGGAGCTCAGCAGAATAGCAAGGGACAAATTCTATTCCTTGGAGAAAATGAAAGGAAGACACAAGACAGTATGTCCAAATCATAATACAGCAGTGTCTGTTCTCACCCAGCACCACTGCTTCTGTTCCACAACAATCAATTTTACCCTGTAAGAAAGCATGTGAAATTATCTTTTAATGTTATCTCTCTTTTGGCAATGAAAATGACTCAATTACCCTGGAGTTCCTGATAGGGAATTAAAAAAAAAATTAAAAAATACAAAACTATAAATAAGATAAAATAAAATTTTAGAAGTCCAAAATTTAAAAATACCTCATTGTTCCCAAAACCATCTGAAGTCAAAGAATTTGAAAACAGCACCTCACTCTCATGATGCTCACAGGGTGCTTTTCTGCTCACAAGGAGTCCATACATTAGTAAAAATACAGGTATTAATGAGTGACAGTGGTCTAGCAGAAACATACAGGTCACTCTATACCATTTCTCTTCCTGTCCAATAAGAAATGTCAATTACAAGCTCTCTATCCCACTGATGTTTTAGAGAATGTTGGTGTGAGATTAATTATCTTTCATAGTTGATTTTTAATTTTTAATGTGATGTTTAATTTTTTTTTCCTGTGCATTAAAGAAGGTGAACTACTGCGATTTGACCACTTTCTCTACCACCTCAGCAGCTGAGAGCTGCCACTCTATAGCAAATGAATGAGTTTCTACAAGCAATGTCACCACTTCAAGCAGGCAGAGCTAGTGGTCTGCAAAGGTGATTATTTGCTTTGCTAGACTAGATGATGACACCCTGAATCCAAAACTGCCTGATCTTTCTCAAGTCTCCCTAAGGTTTACAAAGTATAATATGCTCCATTCTGACAAAACAGCAAGGGAAAACACTAAAAAACTTCTTGAGAAAAGTGTTGTTTGTGGGTCAAGGATGTGGTGCCCTGGTGTAATCACAGACAAAATAGAAATCAATACCTCACGTAGCTCATGTTGGAGGAAAGGATAATTGTCTGTCACAATTAGCTAGACAACATGTACCTCTTCAGTGCTGGACATTTCCCTCTTTCTTGTCTCACTGTGTCTCTGTGCTTTTCAGTCTGCTCTATTCCTCCTCACTGTGCCGTCCTCTCCCAAGTTATTCTGCATGTGCTTTTATCCCTGTTCCCAATTTCCCATGCTCTGCTGGCTGGGGTTTGAGTGGCAGGGAGGAATCTGTAAGCAGGTGTTGTGGAAGTGAAGCGTGCCATCCGGCCAGTACATTAGGTAAAGGAACGCTCCCCTGGGAGCCCTAATGCTTACAACTGCAGCAGCCCCAACTGTTTGTGCAAGAGGAGGAAGAGGCCAGTCCTGACCTCTCCTGACCAGATGTTTTGGAAATGTGCCCATTTTTAACAGATATAATAGCTGTCAATTTATCAAAACTGTAATAAGTATTAACAAAGCAGACTCTTTAGCTACAACCTTGTAGTAAAATGCAGGAGAAGAAACTGGGGCTTTGGAAGAGATTAGGTTTGAGTGCACGGGACTGTATTCAAAAATAGTTTAAGAAAATTTTCAAGATACTCTGCTCTGTATAATAGATATGATATGACTGGTTTAGACATGAATGCAGAAAAAAAAAAGATAATTTTCATAAGCCTATGCCAAAAATGTTCAGGAATCTGTACAGACTAGACACAAAAAAAAGAAGCAAAAGGCAGTTAATGTAAAAACTCATGCTGCAATGAAAGCAATCGAGTTACCGATTTTGAGGCTCATTTGGAAACCTAAACCCTTTGCTTTGAGCTGTGGAAGGAGGGAATCCATATTCCACACACAAGAGAAAAATGTGTTCATGTTCTTTTATGACTATCCTTTCAAATTGCTGAAATGAGAAAGAAACATCTATAAAAAGCATTTCTAAATGAGCAAATATTCTGCTTTCCTTCCTCCTGTTACCCCTAATTTATAGCCCACCAAGGGCTCACCAATTTTCTTAAACTTTTTTTTAACAAATACCTCTTCTCAGCATAAATATATGAAAGCAATCATTTGCATTATCATTTTAAAGAGCCAGGATTTCATTCTGTTTCCAGTGTTGCAAAGGGGTAAACACATTTTCTTTTGAGAATCAGTGGAATTACAGGGAGCTTGCACTCCAAGAAGTGAGAACAGAATGGGGTACTGAGAGGTTTTGATGGCTAAAGCTTCTGGATTCGCAAAACACTTAGTCAGGCTTTTTCCTTCACAATTGTAAACAATAGCTTGCTGATAACCAAGATGCAAATAACCAGAATGCCATGCTTAAAATTAGAATTTCTTTTTCTTACTGTGATGGTCTTGTTGAGCAATAAAGCTTTTTACACAAAATAGAAACAATGCAGTAATAACAATATTTATTAATAGTAGCCATAAGGTAAAGGTTTTAATTTAAAAATAAACTTTGTTCAGCATTATGGTTTTGCATTTGCTTTTTCTGACCAAATAAGAAAGACAGATTTCATTTAATTTTTTCATCTGCATTAGTCAAAGGAAACATTTCTTCTCCAGCATAGCTTTTGCAGTGTACAGTGCCTATCTGTGCATACAAAGAATCCCATATGGTTGAAGTAGGCTGGAGGGGTTGCTACTAACCATATTTAAAAAAGCAGATGTTGCTAATCTTCTAAATATTACCCCCAAATGATGTCACTTGTGACTGACAATGGTTGGGCTCATCAATCCCTTCCAATGTCCTTTTGCATGTAACATGTAAGGGAAAGCAAATTTCCAGGAAGCATGGCTCTGACAGGGCAGAGCACTTCACTGCTGAAGTGTTAAGCAGAATGTCAGTTCCTGCAGGAAGAGGTACTACAGGCAAGAAGGAAAAGAAGTTTGCCTGCAAAGAGGCCATTCAGGTAAACTTTTAGGACAGCCATTTCAGAGTCAGGCTGCAGCATGACAAACGAAGGGTTTTAGCTCAAAATGCCTGTCTGTGCCATGCAGCACACAAAGGACACTTTCTTTTACATTTACAAAAGGCTTCTTTACAGGTTTGCACATGAATGTAAGCAAGTGCTTCTGCATACAAAGCCAATGTCAGTTCCAAAGGTTTTCAGTCAATGCCACTTAGAGTAGTGAGTAAACAAAAATGAAGGGTAGCACTGAACATTTTGACCACAAATGGCAAAGAAATGAAATATCTGCTAGTAGTAATTCTGAAAAAGTTTTGATAGCATTTTATAGGTAAGGTTTATTTTTTTTTATGGCAAAAACATAGTGTTTTTTTTTCATTATCCTTATAATTCCCTCTCACTACCAGAGACTAGCCACCAGTTCAGATATGAGCTAGTGCCCTTCCTGAATTTCTAGAAAGTTGCACTTACAAAAACTAGGGTTATATCTTCATGAAGAATCAATTAATGTACTAGTGGTTTATAGATATGATGAATCTCCAGTTCTCTGTGGTCCCTTGCAAGGCTCAATATAGGTCTTTGCCATCTGATTTTTTCTTTGTTGCCGTCCTAATACTCTTCCTTACAGGTACAGTGCTTTGACAACTCTGCCTCCTTCCATACACATTTCATAAGGATATTTACATTAATAATATTCTGCAAAAAGGGTTCTCAGGTATCAAGAATTATATCCATGCTTTGGGAAGGGTTAAATAAGAGCACTTGCCTTAACACTATGGTATAAAACTTTATATACCAGTCTGTTTTCCTTTTTATTTTTTTTATTATTTTTAAAATCTTTATCCAAGGTTTCATTACCTGTTTAATGAAAAGGACTGCATGAAGTCCTAGTTCTCTGAAAATATGAGAATTGAAAATCTTCTTCACTCCTAGCTGGAACACTTTTTGGCAAAATGTGATCTAAATGCTCTATTACAGCAACTTTTGCCTGCACATGCAATTAGTACCTCTCTCTGTTTTGCTTTATACACATCTGTTTTTTCACAGCCGAGGACACAAACTATTACAAAGGAACAATTCAAAGACATTTCACCCTCCTGTAACTTATCATTGCACAAGCAAGATGTTTTGTTTGGAGGCCGATGTCTGGTTCTACAATTGAGGTTTCACTATTTTCTATTTATATATTTCATTTATCAAATAAAAAACAATTGTTATGCCTATAATTTTCAATGAGGTCTAATCTCATTTGTAAGAGTGTAATGCAACTCTCTGCTCCACACTTACCTTGCAAATTTGTATTTTTTTGTCTTTCATAACACATATGAAATATATTTTCACCTTGCTTAGTCTCAGCTTGTTGCCAGCATGGAGTTCAACCATTGCAAGCAGAAAATGAACAGAATTTGGGGAAAACTTGTGTGACTGCAACAGGCAGACATGGTTAAATGTCAGCATTTTGGTATGTCATTCACTGGTCAGACTCTTCAGTGTACTGCCATCCAACAAACCTATGAGACATATTATCAAGGAATATATGCCAGCTCTTTTCCAGCAAACTGCTTGATGCCTGATGCCAAGTACTGGTGGGTGTATACCTTTTTATGCTGTCACTGCATTCAGCCTCCAGGGTGTTGCGTGAAAGGATCACTGGATGTTAATGAATAACAAAATGTGTCATTTCCCCTTAGAATTTATCTATCTATCATATACAGTGAAAAAGACATGTTTGTTTTCTTCTGCCTGTATTTACATGTGTGTCAAAATAAGTACTGTTAAACCTGGCCACATGCTTAGGCAGTATGTTGTCTTGTTAGTCTTTTTTTCATTATTACTATTGCACACCGTCATACATCCCATTTCATATAAAAATAAGTAGCCCAGTAAAATGAATTTGGACACAAAGATCCGTTTCTTCCTGGTTAGAGTAACACCTTGTGTTTAAAACTACAATTTCCATAGGCGATGAAAAGCTTTTAACCTATTTAAGTACATTGCCACTCATACCTCAGCAACATATCACAGAAAATAAAAATGTGAGAAGCATCATTAGAGATCCAAACCACAGCAGAGTAAATAATGTGAAAAAGCAATTTGTGACTACCTTGTAAAAAAGTTTTTAATTAATGTTTGGCATGATCAAATTCCTTTAATGACATATTACTGTTGCCCGAATTATATATTGAAATAAAGAGTTCAGATCTGCAGATGATTTTTAAATAGTTTTGGGAGAAAAAAAATTTAATTTTGGAAACAAGCCAAAGCAAGCCATGAAGGTCAATCAAACAACCCACAAGCCAGTATCAGGCCATTGAAGTCTCACTGCACAAAACCATTGTGAGGCACTTTCTGATCATCTGAAAAATAAGTGCAATAGGTAAATTTTAGAAAATGAGAATTGGAAGATGCTGTTTATCATAAGTATTTCCTTCAGTTCTTCTCAAAACTTTCCTGACTTGCAGGTTTTATTTTTTAAGTATTTGCCCATGGGTTTCTTTCAAGTAAAACATGTTCAGAATATCAGGGCATGATATAGCAATCTAAATAAATATTCCAGTGCCACTTCTAATATGGTCTTGCAGCTGTACCAAAAAATCAGTGTAACTCCTACATATGGGAAGAATAGTTGCAGGTATCAAATCATACTACATCCAACTAATTTTATTAGGCAATCTAGCAATTGTAAAATACTATTTTTAATTTTCTTTGCAAATTTTAAAGGCTTTATGTGATACCAATATTTTCACAGGCAATATGTGTTGTTTCCTAGAGAAAAATATGTGGGTTTGAGTGCGTGCACAGTTTTAACGAAAACTCAGTTCACTGTGGGTCTTAATTGTGTTTTTCAGCAAACTGATTTAAAGTTCCCTGGGGCACACATACTGTAGAATTGTGACATATCACACCAGGTTAAGTCAAACTCAAAATGTTATGTGATATGACAGCGTGTAAAACACATGATTAACGCGCCCATTGGGAAACTTGGCTTCATGAAAAATGGTGCAACAGGGAAACTTGGGGCACTCTCTGGTAAATTGTCTTTTAAAAAAATAATAATAAAAAAAAGTACTCAAAAGTATATTGCTGTGTTAACTTCTCTTTGATATCCACACCTTTCTCCTATGGATGAAATGTCAGTGACAAAGATTAAGACATATTCATGGTCAATGCAGAAAAGCAAGAAGGTGTATTGTCTTGGAAAATAATTGATTTTCTTACAATTTCGAGTATGACTGTGAAGTACCTACAAAAGGTTCCTAAATTATAATTTCACTTCCTGAAATTATAGATGCATACTACACCTTTTCTACAAAGGATATAAAGGTATCATTTGCCAACACAGGGAGACCAGCTCTTTTCCTCCCTCTGTAAGAGTAACCATATCTTGTGTTCACATTTTGTGGACACAGCACCAACTATTACAGATGTGTCATGAAACAGGGCCATGAGATGCAACATATAGATTTCACATTCTATTTACTCCCTCCTGTAGCACTGTAAAGAAGCTCCTAAAATTGCCTTCCTTTGTGAAATGTCAACCCCAGTGTGGTGCTGGGCAGCACAACCACTGGCCACTCTTCACTGATGCACTTGTTAAGAAATAACAGGTTTTTATATTTTTTAACAGTCTTTTGTAGCAGCAAACTATGATTCTTTTTGGCAATTTTAAAAACTGACTTTTTATTGGAGGTTTCCCATCCTTTCTCTGCTCTTCCCATCAGGTTTGAATGGAATGGTTAATTTCAACTGAATTTGATAAGGATAGAGTTTTAAAAATATTGTCTCTCTCTAGGTCTTGTCAAAATAGACAGCTGGTAGTGGCCAGATATTCTTTTGCATCCTTTCTCAGAGAAAATCTTAAATACCTCTCAAATCCTATTAGACAAAAGAGAATCCACAGTGTCACCTTCAGTGCTCACCCGGATTGGAAAGCAAACCCCAAAATCCTGAAACTTCTTTTTATTGCTAAATGTCTGACAAAATATTAGTTGCCTAGTTTACTACACAACTACTTCCTGCAATGCAGTGGAAAATGGAAACACAAGAAGTCTGAGATGTTTAAAGTAATCACAATCATGGGATCCTGTGTACCAAAACTAAGTGCCAGAACACAGCCAAGCCATGGGTGAGAACACTTTCCAGCCAGGAGAAGCTGACAATCAGTGTCCCCCTGCTTACTTTCATCATGTGTTTCAGGTTGTGCTGACAGACCTGAACAGCCCCCCAAGTCCCCCCAAGTCTGCCAAGGAAGGGAGACAGGTATCCTTACAGCAGAGGAGGTGTCCAGCTTGTGCTCCAGCCCTAATTCTGCAGTTGTCCTCTGAACTCTTGGCCCTGAAGGTGGTATAGGGAAAAATTTCTCAAGCCACTAACCTTCCTGAGCACAGCTACTACAGGCACTGCAAAGCTCCAGGGAAAAGAAGATCTATGTTTACTGTAAGCAGGGGTGGATGGAGCTGGGCACTGAGGGGCTCTGTGTGAGTCACTTGCCTGTGACATGCTGCAGGGTGAGGTAAATCAAGCAGAGTTATTGCAAACATTACAGCTCCCTTATCCATTCTGGTACATTCAGATTTACAGTAAAGCCCAATATTCAAATACTGATATTTAGGCAGAAGATAAAACCTTATCACAGCCCACAAAAAGAGAAAGGAAAGGTGTTAGATGTATCTAGTACCCAATCTGGCACATTTTAAAAATAATCTAGCTTTCAATTCTGTACTTTTTGAAATTAAGGATCAATTAAAAATTGAGATACTGGCACTCACAGTTCCCAGCATTTTGTCCTGTTTTGTTTGAATTTCAGACTCTGAAATGCTAGGACATTTTAAGGATGACTAAGGCATTATTCACTAATAGGGTGAGTTTTCTATAATCTATACAGATAATATAGATTTGATTAAGGGCAGTCAGGGAGGGTGGGTGAACATCCTTTCAGTGGGATGGAGGGCCACAAAGAGAACCATTTGTGCAGAATTCCCACAGTTCTGTTGAAGCTTTTGCATTCTGACCTGAAGCATCCAACTATTTTGGACTGAAATGGTAGATCATGCTGAATTATGTTTAACATATTTGGAGGTCAATAAGGAAATGTTTCCCTCTCTCTCTTCTTTAATGAAAAATAAAGCATATGTCCTGTTCCCATCCTCGCACAAGAACAATGAGAGTGGCTTAAAAATCTATTGTTGCAAATGTTCAAGCTGTTGATTGGGCTGTGTAAAATTTAAACATTTTATGTCTAAAGTAGAGCCTGTCAAATCCAGAATATCCCTTATAACAATAATAACAGTAATATTTAATAAAAAATTTAATTAATCAAACTCTTTTTTAAAAAAAATTAGCTTTTCTTCTGAATTCTGAAACAATAGCCCCTCCCTTTTGTTTCCCCTTTTAAAATATTTTTTTCCTTATGGGAACTTTTAGTCAGACAGTTTGGAAATTGTTCTATTTCAAAGAAGCACATATTTGTGATTGCAAAGAAATGTCCCAGGTAAATTGCTTTGAATTGATGGTATGCTCAAAGTGATATTATAAGCAGGTACTGACATATATACACACAGAATAATAAACATAATATATTAACCCACTTCTGGCCAATAAAGATGTTTCTGAGGTCTGGATAGTTCTCTGCAGAATGCTACAGAAAATGAGGGTTCCTGATGCTCTTCTAAAACTCTGCTTAAAAAAGTGTACTTAGCGCTGAGCCCGTCCACAAAGCTAAAAACCTGTTCAAGCAAATTGCCTTTGAATTCTGCAGGCACAAGGTAAAGGTTTCAGATGTTTTTGGCAGAGGCAGAGATGGGATCTGTGTAAGAAAACACCCAGGCAGAAGGAGGCTTTGGAGGCGTTGTGGGAGCCTTGCTCGGCTGCTGCCCAGCCAGGCAGCAGCGACAGCAGCTCCAGCCCCAGCCCGGGCTGGCAGAGGACTCAGGTTCCTCGCCCTGAGCCAGAGAAGCAGGGTGTGCTGCAGAGGTCACACATGCTGGCTTTGGGAACAGAAGGGGGGCACGAGGGCTGTGGTCTGTGTGTGTGTGTCTCTCCTTTCAATGGCCTGTTAGGCAGGAGGCTCAGATGATTTTAGGGGATAGACATTCGCTGCTTCACTGCTGCACCCTCACAGCAAAGCCCTCCGGTATTTAATAGGGCTGAAACTAGGTGTATTATAGTCGGATATAGTATAGTCTCACAGAAAGGATCTTTTTAAAAAAGAGTTTAAAAACAAAACCCCAACACCTACAGATCTTAAAAACAAGGGTTGTCTTGTTAAAACATTTTAAAACCAACATACACATGTTCAATGTAAAATTTTATCTCTGCTATGTATTCATTTGGATTGGCTTAAAAATGCCATAGACGAGTTATCATTCTCTGCCCAGTTATATTGGATTTTTCTGTGGGAGGCAGTTGAAGTGATTGAGTAGTAATAGAAATGGACATCTCCATTAAAGAATAAGTAACCATGCAATTGTGCTGCCAGACCAAACAGTGCTCTTGTGGGCCTGATCCTTTCCTAAAACAAAATGGAGCAAAAAAAATCCTGAGCAAGTATACCTCATCTTTCCTAAGCCTGTGCTTTTGGTAATTTCATAAAGTGTGATTGGTGCTGAACAAACACAGTGAGAAAAGGGAGCATATCACAAAATAACTTGCTATTTGAAAGCATAGCACACCAAAATATAAATAATACATTATGCAAAAACATCAATAAGAAATGCCTTTGATTTATTAGCATGATTGTGGAAATGGCAGGATTTACATTTGTTTCTGCTATGGGAGGTTTTCTCTAGCTTGAATGCATCACTTCTTTGCTGGTCTGCCAAGAGCTTCAGCATGAAGGGGAGAAGGCTCACTACAGGATTTCAACAATTTATTACATTAGAGGGTCTTATTTTTGCCCATTAATCCCAGGTCTCTTTCAAATGAAGGCATCAAATTATGCCAAGATACTGCAAAATTATGATATTGCCAGCTCTTAGCTGAGGAAAGAAAACATGAGAGATTATTTCTTTTGTGACCAAGACACAAACTTTTTCTGTAAATTTGCTCTCTTTCCTAGTTATTCACTCAGTTTTCATAGCCTTATGTGATAAATCATTGCCTTAACTGCTGAACTGAAGGATCAACTGTATCATTAAACATAGCTTTAAATACTGCTAATGTGAAAAATTTGCCTTCAAGATAAAACTGGTGTCCAAGAAGTATAAACTTTATATATAAGGTTATGGGGGGGAAGTTTTTATCTGGAAAACATACTTTATAATATTATTGGATAGCTGAGCAGTTTTTGTGGAAGACTGTATTTCTCATAAAAACCTCTAAGGTGTTCTAGGCAATCCAAGAGAGAAGACAAAGAACTCCAGGCCATGAAGTAAATGAAATCTTATTACTCCTTATTAAAAGCAAAACTCAGGACAGATACAATTCAAAAGAGTCCTGACTGAATATATTTAATCCATATTCACTGATGGAATATATGTGAGGTGTTTTGACATAACCGAGGGCTGCAAACATCAAAACAAGCAACTGGGTATGGGAATCACCAAAAAACAGAGGAATTAACTGATCTGCTAATGTTCAAATGATTTCAAAGTGAATAACTGAACCTGTGTACCTCTGAAAAGAGGCTGGAAACCCTGCAGAGGTATACAGCTATACATGCATATAAAACATTGGCATGGAAATTCAGATCTGTATTCAAACTTGGCAAAACTGATAAATAATAGATTCTGTTAACTGAACCTAGGCTAGAGAAATAACCACCCTCATTACACACTCCTGAATTGAAGTTCTCCTTGCAAATTACAAAGCCTTGGCTCTATCTGACTTTTCCTTGCCATGGGAGTTGATACCTGCACATCTCACCTTTAATTCTTTCTGTCTGTATTCAATGTCATGTACTGTACCTCTTTATATTCATGTCAAAGAGGGACTGGAGCAAAAAATGAGGAAAACTTTGTTATCCACATTCATTGTCCCACCTGGAATCCTAGTTCAGCTAAACAAGAATAACAAAATATTCCTCCCCAGGTGTGTCAAAATGAAACCTCTAAACTTTTTTTTTTTTTTTTTTTATAATTCTGATGCATAACGAGTTCTTTATTCTACCCATTTTTAATTTGCTTCCATTTCACATACAGCTGTTCTCTACTGTACATGAGATTTTTCTCAGCAATGTGTTTCATTTCTGTGCCCAAAACATTTTCCAAGGAGATTTCTAGTGATTGTTGTTTCTTTCCAGACTTTTGAAGAGCCTGCCATAACCAAGTCTTTGCTCTTGAGGGATAAGGCTTGGGAAAGGCTGGCCCATCTGAGACATTTGCTAAACCACAAGAGATCCCTCTTGCCCTGCTCCCTTCCCCAGAGCCTGTCACTGCTCCATGTCCCTGCCTGCTCCATGTCCCTGCCATGTCCCTCCTGTCTGCTGGCCCTGCAGAGGAGTCTGGACCAGTGGACAGCTGGCACCCTGAAGGTATCGAAACCTGACTGCAACCAGGATAATCCTGCCTCAGGTAAAGGATACCTGAAGCTGAGTAGGTTAAGAGATCCTGACCATCCACCAGAAGCATCACCACTCTATGTGGCAAGAAGTGATATTTTTGTACAGCATTTCATGATACTCAGTGGTGAACAGATTTTGGTTCTAGGACATGGAGTGCCACAGTGACCTAGTCAAGAGTTCAGGTTTCAGATGTAAGGTAATGTGGTGCCTATTTTCCTCTTCATGCAGGAGAAGACAGATTAGGTGTGGTTTGAAATTGTCTGGGAAAAGTGTATCCACCTTACAGAGTAAAAAGCTTTTCGCTCCCTAATCATTCACAGAGCCTACCTGAACCCAAAATCATTGCTGGGACCTTTGGCCTCCCTTGGTAATAGGATGAAGACAGCTCATAAAAAGGAACATAATTTCCTCTAAGAAACCAAATATTGTACCAAGTCCCTCTTTTCTTTAGCCTCTCCAGAGACCTTTTCCTGTTTTCATTTTCACCTCTGGTTTATTAATGAACCACAACTTCTGTGGATGGGTATCTGCACCGAACTCCTTCAAAATTATGAGAATTTGAATTTAACCTCTTGACCTATCCAATATGTCCTTCACCTGATGGGAGGAAGGAAAAAAATTAAAGGAGACATGGATCCTGTTTGCTGCTGCTGGTGAGACAAAGTGCTTTGGCAGACAAACTGCAAAAGTATGTTGCTTTTTCTGGCTTTTGAAGAGTGGAGATTTTGAAGCTGAATGGGTTTAAAGAATACTTAATGATGAAATACCATTTGCTAAAGGGAGAAACTGACCAAAATGTCATTGTTTTTTAAATGACAGTTGTTATTATTTAGATAAATAAAGTATAAATTTGGGTAGACCTTCCATCAAGAAAAAAAATAAAATCATGGCCGTTTGTGTAGTTCACACATTTTTGGTATCTTTTCCATGAATTGATAACATGACATGCTCATGGAAATAGCGAAATAAAGGGCAGGATTTTTTAGGAGTACAAAAAAGATCAGCATTTATTGCAGCAGATTTACAGCTAATTTTTGTAGTACTACTGACACATCCTATCAAATTTGTAGGTTTTCAAATATTATATTACTAGATTTTTGAATCTTATTAGTGGGTTTGCATGCATTGTGTTATTAAATTTGTTGTTTTCTAATATGATATGAGAAATTATTATGATATCAATCTTTCCAATAATATCTGCAATTTTAAATCCTTATATCATGCTCCTGTTGTATCACAACCAGTAGTAAGATATATGTATTATTTTTAGTATTTATTTTTTGCTGCAAAATTATCAGGTTCCCATAGTATTTATTAATTTTAATTGCCCCAAAGACTGCACTGTTAGTAGGATGTTTATTTTGGAGTGCAGAGGGAAGGGGAGGAATATTTTATCAATTTACAGAGAGCTTATAAGACTGGAAATTCTGGAGTCATCACAACAGCTTAGGGCAAAATCCTACTGTTATGCAATATGGTTGTTGGGGAGGGGGGAGTGGAGGGGTTCTGGCAACAGAACCAGTCTACTTGTGCAGAACTGGGTAGAACAAGGCAGCTGGGGAGAGAAAATGTTCAGGGGAGGTACCCTGGGGTACGTGCTCTGCGTGCTGCCCAGTGCCCATCAGGCCATAGCTGGGCTGGTCTCAGAGGTGCTGGGTGGAAGGGTAGCAGGTCCCAAAGGAGACAGCAGCCTATGGGTGAAGGAGGGCCCTGCTCCACCCCTGCCCTGTGTCCCAGCACCCAGATGTATATAAGGCTATGGTTTACTAGGGAGAAGAGCTAAAGAGGCCTATCTTAGTGATTTTACACTATCTTGACAATCTTCTGACACTTCTGTGTATTTGTTTAGTGCAAATATCCATGCATGAAAATAAATCAATATTTTAGATGTGAGTTTATATGTTATCTTTAAATCACATTCAACTGACTAAGCATTTCCTCAGGAGATACTGTTCATTCTTATTCTTACAGAAATTTCCTAACTTTCGCTTATTTATATTTTTAATGATCTCATACTGCTACTGTAGTGAGTGGGTTGACCCTGGATGAATGCCAGACACCCATCAAAGCCTCTCTATCATTCCCCTCTGCGGCTGGACAGGGGAGAAAAAATACAAGAATTTATGAGTTGAGATAAGGAGACAGATCTCTCACCAAATAATGCCAAATAGATTCAAATTAGAGATATTAATTTAATTTATCACAAATAAAATCAAAGCAGGGTCATGAGAAATAAGACCTTAAAAACACCTTCTCTGCACTCCTCCCTCCTTCCCTGCTCTACCTCGTCCCCTCTGGCAGCCCAGGGAGACAGGGACTGGGGGCTGTGTTCAGTTCATCACACATTGTTTCTGCTGCTGCCCAGGGAGAGGAGTCCTTCCCCTGCTCCAACATGAGATCTCTCCCATGGGAGACAGTTCTCCACAGCCTGCTGCAACATGGATCACTCTTCAATAAGGTGCAGTCCTTCAAGCACAGGCTGCTCCAGTGTGGGTCCTCACAGGGTCAGAAATCCTACCAGGAAGCCTGCTCCAATGTGGGCTTCTATCTCCACAAATCTGGGTCAGGAGCCTGCTCCAGCAAAGGTCTCCTATGGGGTCACAGCCTGTTCTCAGGTATCCACCTGCTCCAACATGAGTCTCCTCCAGGGCTGCAGGTGGATCTCTGCATGCCCATGGATCTCCACGGGCTGCAGGGACACAGCTGCCTCACCATGGGCTGCACCACGGGTGGCAGGGGAAGTTCACTCCAGCATCTACAGTCCTTCCTCCCACTCCTCTACTGACCTTCGTGTCTGCAGAGTTGTTCCTCTCACATATTCTCACTCTGGTATTGTCTGGCCACAATTACATCTGCTCAATAACATTTTTCTTCTTAAATATATTATCACAGAGGGGTTACCTCTGTTTCTGATGGGCCCAGCCCTGGCCAGCAGCACATCTATCCTGGAGACACCTGGCATTGGTTCTGCTGGACATGGGGGAAGCTTCCAGCAGCTTCTCACAAAAGACCCCCTTGCAGCCCCCCTGCTTCCAAAGACCTGGCCATGCAAAAGCAATTGTACTAAATATTTGTGTTATGGGAACCTTGAGTGAACTTTGGCAAAATCCTTCAGACTGAGTTTCTTTCTTTTCTGCATAACTGCAAGAATATGCAGTGTTGTTCCGATCTAGGAGCACACTGGTGTGTAGAACCTGGTGAAGAATCCTGTATTCTGCAAAGTGAAAGAACTCAAAGTAAACGATATCCTTATGAGAAGATAACACTTTACCCAGAAATTAATCTTTTTTAATTACTAAATAATTTCAAACAGTTTCAAAATTTAATGGAAAAAATATGATGTGGATCTTGATGTTGGTTTCTACAATTAGTGTGTTATTAATTAAACTCGCAACTAATATAATGACTTGGAACGTCTCTTTGTATTTAAAATACATGCAGACTCTGGCTCCAATTATAAATAGACCATAAGTCTAAAGGCCTAAAACTGAAAATTAAGTTATTCAGAAACAAATTTTTAAATTTAGGCTATATTTCTGAGAAATTACCTTTACACATTTTAATTTTGTTGCATATACTACATCAAATCATCTTTTTTCACCAGCAGATTTGTTTTGCACTGTCCACATGTGCCTCTCTATTAACACATGTGCACACACACACACACATGCTTGCATACTCTTACAGTTAAATGTAATTTCCTGAGCAATGATCTCTGCACATGTCTGAGCAGGGCTAAGTTGGTCTGAGATGGAGCCATCTCCTTTTTGAAAAGCCATTCCACAGAACTCTGATCAGCAACATGACATTGCAGAGGAGTTCCAATGATTCTGCTTTCATTGAATCACCAGTCAAATTTCGAAAGTCCCAATGGACTTTTCAGAAGGTTCATGGTTTGGCAACAAGAGATGTTTTTGTAACTCTCAAAAATCAGATCGTTTTCTTGTGTGAATGAGCAGTTGTTATGGGAGTCACTGCTCCTTTATCCACGTCCAGTAAAATCAATTTATGAAAGTGTTTTGCTATGCTAACCCTCTACTAATGACCAGACTTAACATCTGTTATGATCAATGCAGAGGTTCCCAGGGACTGAAAAATTTTTGGTTTTAGAGCTCTGTTTAAAGACTTTACATTGTAGAATCATTTGTCAGTGATCTGGAATCTCTGAATTAAAAGTGACCAAAGAGATTGGTGCTGTCCAGAAACAAGTGACACTGGATTATAAATTTGGCAGTCTTTTTTGAGAACATTTGTTCAATCAGCTATAAAGTTATGCCAACCAGATCTATATAGAAAAATTTAATACAGAACATTTTGTTAGAAAAAGAGATTTCCCCTCAAAGTGACATGAACATGATTAGGTTTCCTGTAAAATGAGAAAATGTTTAAGTAAATTATTTTTAGACTTTTAAGGCAGATGCTACTTAGTACTGATTGAAACATTCTGCATCATCCCAAATTTACAAGTTTGCATTTTGTTACAAAAACAATGAACAAATGAAAAGCAATAGAACATTTTAACCAATGCCATATTATAATCTGTCAGCAGATTATGCATGACTATTTTTGGCATGTGTTGATATAATATAAGAAAGTACAAAATTGAAATATTATCTTTAAAAAAAAAGCCAAAAACCCAAAAGTTTCCAAACAAAACCATTTCTACAAGGGAATTTTTTCAAATTTTATTTTTAAGAATATAAATAAAATTTAAAATATTTTTGTTTTCACATAGGTCAGAAATTTATCATTTTGCCCAGGTTAGACATTCTTTCATTTTAATTTTGGACTTTATGTAGCTGAATATTTTCATGCTTGATATTAGAAACTGACAGAGAGGAGTTATGAATAAGGCAATCCAAATTTACTATTGATGTCTTATTTGTGTGTTTTCAGTGGAAAAACAAAACAAAACAAAACAAAACAAAAAAAAAAAAAAGGAGAAATAACTTAATTCAAAATATTTTAGAAATAAGGAAATTTAACAACCATCCCCCCATTCCCTTGAAGGGAAAGCACAAATTAACAGCAAATCCTTATCGGGTTAAGGAACAAGTTTACTGCTATGAGTTCAAGGGCTCAAACCACTGCGAGGGAGTGTGTTAACATCTGTAGATATTATTTTTGTGTCTCCACCATCAACAAGATATCTAGTTAACTGGGTTGCCAATGCAAAGCCAAGAAGCCATAAAGCAGCTGTACACAGCTGTACACATTCCTCCTGCAGAGCCATCTGCAGATTTTGCCACAAACCTCACGTTGGCTCCAAAGGTTGTGGTGCCCTTGGGGAACTGGGGAATTTCTGCGCCTCCAAGCACAAGTTTACTTATTCAGGCACGAAACACTGTTCTGTCACCAAAATATTTCTGCTCTCCATGGCATCCTGTTTTACAAACATTAATTGATTTTCTTCAGCAGCTCAGAGGTGTTGCTTTGTTTTCTGTTTTTATTTTTCTCGTTGAAGATCCCAAGCAATTTAGCAGTATGCGCAACTTCCATTCTCTCATTTGTCGCCTTCCCAATTCTGCTTATATTTTGGAGACTGTATGTTGTCAGATATGAGTTCTGGGTCAAAAGCTTTCCATTTCTCACTCACTTGGAAACAAGAGCCTGAGGATCTTACTCATTTATGCTGCTTTTATCATTTTGGATAGACTTTTCAGAAGTGCCCTCCCCCCCAACTTCTTTTGCAGGAGATGCTGATGTGGCTCCTCAAACATAATAGTTCTGTCACTTAGGATGCCAAATATTCACCCACCATGAGACATGTTGATAAGAATAACAACACCCCATTATCTACATCATAAATATGTACCCTGTCTGTAAACTGGCCATGGACTTGTCATCTAAGATAGGAGAATCCACTCACCTGACTTTTGCCATAAGAGCAATAGCTATGAATTCAATAATCTAATATTGGAAAGGAAGTGTGGGAAAGACTTCCAAAGACCAGATAGCCTTTTCTCATGTCCCCAGAAAGGATCAAGACCTCTATATCATCTCATAGATAAAACAGAGATAGGATCATTAACTTCTATCATTTTTAAACATCTTAAAGACCTTTCTGTGAACTGTGTTCTAGGCAGGCAAACCTGCTAAGAATGTGCATAACTCTTAGTTTCAAAAAAATGTTAACAACTGGATGTAGTACTGTTCCATGTTTGTACACAAGAAGCTTTACACAAAGAATAACAGAAAATTTAAAGTGTTTTCTCCACACATAGATAAACTTCATAAATTTTCGTTCTAAACATTTATAGGGATTAAGAGGTTTTGAGTGCATAGCCTACAAATAATTTTCTGAAGTACATTTAAAAATATTCATAATGATTAGGCCATAAATAGATGTATTACTAACATTCATTGGTCCCTGGATCAACAACTCACCAGGGAAAAGAGCAGAGAAACATGAAAGCTGATTCAAGAAAGTTGCAGGGGGAGAGAAAAAAACCTTAATGAATATCTAGTGCAGTTGAAGATGTTACAAGGATAAAAATCACCTAATTAAAAGATAATCTCTCTTACTTTGTAGTATTGGAGCAATAAATGACTGCAGAGATTGAGTAATCAACAAAGCTAAAATGGTTTCTTTAAACAATCTTCAAACTTGTTTAGCATGCTTGTGACAACGCAAGGAAGATTACTCCAAACTCTCTGGTGCTGTAAATAAAAACAACTCCATTGATGTTGTTTGGAATGGCACCCTGTATGTCAGCACATATTTTAACCTAGTTTTCTTTACTCCCTTGTGAGAGAACTTACTTATTTTGCAATGCCATCTTGATGATTGCACGCTGGATATTCAAGAGCCTGGAGGAGGAGGAACTGAAGTGGTACAGTTATCAGGTACTGAATGAAATTGCAGCCCCACAACTCCACAGAGAAGCTTCAGAGACCAGATTCCTCACATCAGATGCACAGGATTCGTTGGCCTCTTTGTGAAGGGATGGAGATCATACCTAAGTGCTTACAGATACACTTCTAAATTCATAATAGAGGCTTGATATTCCAGCAGGGAGTATTCACATAGCAAATGAAAATCCAAAATATCTGTGAAAATTTGAAAAGTATTTATGTCTTTATTTTAAGAAATGTCTTCAAGGAATCTGGAAATCCAAATGCTGACCTCTGCCTTCCTGAGTCAAATGGTTGTTACATACTGGTGGGAAATAATGGTATTATACAGAAAATACCTTCTCTTCAATGGTATAAAAGCCCAGATACCAATGGGTTTCCATCTTTCTTTTCGTAATTGAGGTGGGCATATGCTAAAACATTAAATATCTCTTCAAACAGCTCTCTGAATTCAAAGTTTGCAGGTACTGTCTGCCTCCAGTTACCATAGGATTCAACATTGAATTTTTTTTTTCTTTTCCTAACTAATATAGACTTCTTTACTCATCATGGACTTGAAAACATTTGATTACTCTGTGTCTTAACTTTGGGTGTAGTCTTATTGATATTTTACCTGGCATAAGTAGTGCTGCTATAACTGTCCTATAGATGATTAGAGATTATTCTATCAGATTGATATCCTACTTTTTTAAAAAAGGGCCATTTGTTTAAATCATCTGCACTATATAAGGAGATAGCCTTTGATTTAAATGCTAAATGAATACATTGTTTAAACAAACAAAAAACTGTTGTTTTGAAAAGCTCATAAAGATGAAAGTTCAGAGACTAAAACTCTGTTTGTGAGCCAGAGAGTGGGAAGGCAAAACTTGAATTCTGTCTCCTGCTCAGTGTGTATTTACTTTAAACCTAACTTCAAGGTGGAAACTAAAGTCTCCTGGAAAGAGTAAAGAAAATATCTCTGTGTACTGGTTTCAAATTTGGTTTCCTTTAAGCAGGCACTGCTACAGGTGCCAATAGTGTGTGTAACTCATGTTGAATGAAGTCTATGTGAGCCTTAGTTGAAATCAGCAAATTCATTTAAGCACTCAGGTTAATATTAAGCTCAGGCATTAATTGAGGAAAATGCACTCCCAGAGAGTCATTTCTTTGAATAAACGAGTTATGCAAGAAAATAACATTTCAGCTATTTATATTATTCTATAAATGGCATTTTCACTGCACCTTTTGCATGGAAATGGGAGTACATAAGAAAAGATTTACCACTGTGTTTTATATTAATTGAGCCCTTTCTGGTAATTATAGACACAGGGATGTTCCCATGGAAACAATGGAAGAATCAATATGTTGGAATATGCCATAATAGGGATGTGTCACCATAAATATGGCTACATCAAAATGGTTACAAAAATCACAGCCAAGGCCCTTACTTGGTGTCCCTTTACTCCAAGTACAGTCTTTAACTTTGTTTGGAGTATTATTTTCACCTGAAATATCTCAGGCTTAACAAGAAGACAATATGTTGGAGATAAGCACTAAGAAAAAAGTAAGTTATGCCTTTAAGTTACTTTAGAATTACAGTTTGTCAGAGATACCTTGGTTTGGATTTATCGATCAATACAAATCATTCCTTTGAGGTTCCTGGCACTCGTGCTGACTTCTTAAAGCACATTCCAAACTCTGAGCACTCTCACAGTAAAAAAACAAATAAATTATGTGCATTATTCAACAAATTTTCTACCATGGTACTCTTAAACTTCACCTCAAAGAAGTGAGCAGACCAAAATGGGAGAAGGCACAAGGTTCCTGCTGCTTACACTTGCAGGTGACAAAGGGACAAAAATTCATGGAATTCTTGTGGAATGAGGTGAAAAAGGGGTAACCAGGACACTGAGATTTCCCAAGAGAAATCATTGCAAGAAACCTAAAGTCCTCCCACCAGACTATAAGCTATTTTGTTATATTTGTTATATTTTGGTGGATGTTCCTATTTATGAGGAAGCTGAAACACTTGTTTTTTGCTTGTTTCCTCAGGCATTAAGGCAAGCACAGTTGGTTGTTTTTTGGCTTTTTTTGTTTTTTTTTTTAACTTAATGAAGTAGTACCCTGGCTCATTTGATTTAGATAATCTGAAGATATAAAATAAAAGCCCTGAGATAGGAAACTGAGGCACAGTCAAATCCTAGGAAAAAGCTTGAGTTAAACCATATGCTTTCCTTAAAGTCTCAGTGCAAAAGGGAAGTTCCCATGTATAAACACATGGCTTTTAAGCAAGTAAAGAATGGGATAGCATGTGCAACAAACAGCAATTTAATTAAAAGGATACTCTTTAGCATTTTAAAATACAGAAGCAAATTTTTGAAGGGGTACAACTGCCAAAACAAACATATAAAAAGAACCATAAACCTGGCAGTGAATCAATGAAGTATTTCCTGCAAAAATGTGATAATTCTTTTGTTGTGTGCAGTGTTATCTTTAAGTATCAACAACAGTGAATGTTATTACAGATGCAAAATCTAGGCATGGTGGGCTGTCTATAGGAATATGAGCAGATCACAAAGTTGAAGCTAGTCCATACTAATAACATTTATTTAAACTATCTTGTGGGAGCTTATTCTTTTAAATTAGCTTTTGACCACAGTCAGATGAAGACCAAAGTTTCTAGTAGAGCCTAATTTTATTAAGATGGATATGGACAAATGAAAAAAATAAGCAAGAAAACTGACAGTTTCCTTTAGAAATTATGAAATCTGCAAAGAAAATGACTGAGAGACCCAAAAGAATAACTCAGGAATACCTGGCCTTGTGGCCAATGTACAGTTGACCAAATGGCCCTGGACATGATGATGTCGCTGTTGGATTCTGTTTCAGTATTCCTACTGAGGATGAAAGGGTTATGATTTCACCCTACTTGTGAATGTTAGCTGTCTGTAAAGAAATATTTTTCTGATATAATTTTTATGTTTGTTTTTCTTTGAAGGATACACTATTATTTTTTAATAGCATTAAAAAGCACAAGGACAGTAAGTTTCAGTAGTATGAAAACTTTGACTCTTGCTACATATTTTAGAAATACAAACTCCTGCAGACCTTTCCAACAAGTCCTCTAATCCCTCTGCTCCCTCCACTGGCTTCCCACAGAAGTCTGCATTCGTCTGAAGGCCTTTACTCACAAAGCCTCGGATCATATTATTAAAAGATCAGTGAAATAGCAGTCCCCAGACTGCCCTTGGCAACTCCATGCCCCTGGCTGACCTGGTTTCTCCATGAGAAGAATGTGCAGTAATCATTACTATGAAGAAGGAAACTTCATACAAAACTGGTGCAAACAGACCTGAATGAGCCCCAGTTCATCACCTAATGTTCCTCATTAAGCTCACCTTTCGTAATGCATGTGTGCACACACACATGTACACAGAAATCATTTTGTGGATTGAAGTTTGGCAAATATAAAACAACACAATCAACTTTAGAAACTCATCTGTCCAGAAGAAGATAAGTAAACAGTGGTATATGCTACAGTATTTTCCGTTTACACACTATTGTAAAACACACAGATAGTGAGTATGAGGCAAGTTGGTAATAAATATGATATGAGAGCCTGCACAGAAGAAATTAAAGGAATACCAGGTAGAAAGAGATCAATCAACTCATCTGTCCTTCTGCACCAATGGAAAGTCCAAATATAGACGAACAAATTTTTACAGTAGGCCCAAACCTGACCACAATGAAGTAAAAATTTCCAATCCAGCATCCTCCCTGAAAAAAACATCATGGAGGCCTTTCATCTTCCAAGACTGTGTACGACAGTCAGTAAGGAGGCATATTCTGTCTGCTATTGAAAGAAGGTTTTTAGCAGACAACTCCACAAAGAAAAGGTTCAGCCTTATGGATAACGATCATCTTTGCTGTACCAAATATCAGGCTCTGACCCTGGCCAAAAAAGACCCATAGAAAATGAGCATACAAAGCATTGACCAGGGTAAATATTCTGCTTTGTCTCAATAAACACTGGCAGTGCTGTGAGCTTCAGAGGCCTCTGGTTCTAGCTGAGCTTTTCTCAATAGTTTTCCCCTCCCTGCCAGCGGCTGGAAAAAAGCCAGATTAGTGCCTAAACCCATCTGTATTAGTTCAGTCTGGGACAAGCACTTTCCATGAAGCCATGGGATAGAACTTTGTGAGTAGGCAGGATTCTATAACAGACAGTGTGCTGAAGGCAAGAGACAGAGACCTGGGGTCAGAAAAGGAGTTGGTTTTGTGGCTACAGGCCTGAATGAAGTCATGTCTTAGCTCAAGAGTTTATGTGCAGCCTTGCTGTTTTTGCCATCTCCACTTAAAGTGAAAAGAATTGGTATACTTTCTGTGTTCTAATAATAGTTAAGTCTTCACTCTTGGTCCATGCTTATATGGCCCAAATCCCATGTAGATTTTGACATATGCTTGGTTTGGCACATGTGAAACATCTCATTCAGTTCAAGGGTTTGACTGACAGTGCCTGGAGTTAAAAGCATGTGTGTGTCCATAAGGACTCAGTGCAACGTGTTCTCAGGACAAGAGCTGTTCCTCCCACCATGCTTGGACAGCACCTAGCCCAGGGAGTCATGCCATTACAATGGAGTAAGAGCAATGATGTGCAAGACCAGGAACTGCTCTGAGTTTTCCTTCCAGTAAGAAACTGACTCCATCTCAAGTTCCCAGCATTATCATAGAGCAATGGAATGAGATTATTGTTTCCTCTAATTTGAAAATTGATGGTAAGGCCCAAATGCCCCTACTCAAATTCATTTTGATAGGTACTGCATAGCAAAGCATCATTTTCATTTCTTCTCTAAAGAATTAATCTTCACTGTTGGTGGCACAGGCACTAACCACTACCATCAGCTGAAAAGTTTATTATGGATTGCTTCTTGAAATAAAACATAACTTTTATTGGAAGTTTAAAGATAAATAAAAACAGCTGGAGGGAAAATACTATTAAATACTCTGATGAGCCCCATGATGTTCCACTTAACTAAAAAATTCCTCTTGCCTCATTTTAAGGGCTCTTGTCTGCTGTGTTAAAGTTAGCATTTCTTTCATGTGGGACAAGTGAAGCTGAAAAGGGAATTTACTCAAAACTGTGTCTGAAATTGCAACTTACAGGAGCTTATGGTCAGTCCAGTTCCAAGAATCCTTCAGTCTCTCTATAATGGATAGGTCCTTCAACTTGTACTTCCTCTATTACTTTTATGTAGCTTTCTAATTAGACATTTCAGTTGTTTGCTTTGTGTGGACAGACAGAAAACCAAATATTCATAGTCCTCTCATCTTTGAAAGTGACACTGCTCCACTGTGAGGACTGGGTTTAAATTATTAACAGAAGATAAGTTCACATACTCAAATAAAGGTTGGTTGAGACCAGCCATGGGTTAACAGCACAAGCAACAGCTCATGCCAGAATACCCCACATTTTCTAAACCCTGCAATGGGGTCACATTTCTGTCTGCAAACAGTTGTTTGGAATTGAGGAATCACCCAGAGAGACCAGAAACAAAGAAACTCAAGTTATTTGGCAGGAACACAGATAGGGAGAGGATTTACAGGGTACAGATCTCATCACATTCATGTAATGGATCCAGTGTTACAAAAGGTTCAGTGTTCCTGTTTCCTGAAGATACCCTGAAGACCAGTCTTGCCTCTTTATGCAGAGAGCAATCCCAAGAGATGAGCTTCTGGTGTGGCCAAAGTGCACAGACTGGAGCATCTGTGACCCTGCAGGCTGAATCATCAGCTGTGTCCAGACTGGTGGGGGGTCAGCAGAGGGTGGGATGTGGAGCATGCCACACTTACAGCTCACTTGATGTGTCCCTCCAGGAAAAACTGAAACCACCTCTCAGGAAGGGCAGCTATATCTCCCAGTGAAATGCATTAGAAGCCCAAAGGATAATGAAGTTGTGCATCTCCTCACTTCCCACTCAAGGGAAAAGCCTCTCTCTGAGCCTTGGTTGATGTTCAGATTTCAGAAGCTGCCCTGAATCTCACAGTAATTAATAGCTTCAACTGGAAGAAAGATTTTTCATCTCAAAACATTGCCTCTATGCATTTCCTCTATAAAGACAGAATTGAAGTTAATTTGTCAAAACCAGCATAGATTTTTTTTTCATCCTTCTTTGGATGGTTGTGTGTTTAAAAGAACTCAGGTAAATGTCATGTCTGTATGGAATATATTCTGCTTCACAAAGGACTGATTACACTTGTCAATAAGGAGATAAGACTCCTTCAGGCTGTCTGGAATTCCCTGGTGAGTTCACTGAAGTTTGCACCAATGCCCTGATGAGTGGAAAACACAACCTTGATCCATGTTGTTTAAGAGAATTTCCCAGACTAGGATTGTCTTCTTCACAAAGTAGCTATGCTAATTTTTCACAGGTCCTTGCTCTCTTTTGGTACAGGCTGCAGACACCGGGGACTACTGAAGCATCTGACCATACTAGTAGGATTCAGAAATTTAGATGACAGCTAAGAAATGGCTGAAATGCAATCTCCCATCCCAGGTTTTGGGTAGCTCGCTATGTTTCTCCTATTTCAATTAGTCTTCTCCTGGGAAGTCCAGCTACATGACCTTCCCAGGCAACATTAACTGGATGTCTTGGGCAGGAATAAGTAGAAAAAACCTAGAGCAGACACTTAAAAAAACCCCCAACATACAAACATCTCTCCCCCTGAGAAACCAAGAAAAATTTAAAAAACAAAACAAAACACTATTTTTAAAATATTTTTAAAATCATTATTACTTCTGAATTATTCTGTTTCCTTTTTTGGATATTGAGGACTTACTGAAAAATTTCTATGAGTTTGTTTATCATTACTCTGATATCTTGGTAACTGTCAATAATAAGAAATTAAATAATTTGATGCTGAATCCTTTCAGCAACTTCTGTTACTCAAATTTCACTTTTAGGGAAATTCAAAGTTACCAATTTTATGGTTTTTTAAAAGAATATATAAATAAGTCAATAAAACTGAAGAGAAACAAAAATATAATAGAAAAACCATCCATATAAAAACACAAACATTTCAGTGCTGGATTTTTCTTGTTTTAATTTATAGCTCCCATCATGCTTCAAAACAGTCTTGAGTGTTTCCCCTGAAGATACTCTGTGTTCAACTTTCAGAAAACATATATTTTTCTTATAAACTAAATATTGCTTTTAAATTTCCTGTAAAGTCACTGCAAAAATGAAACTTTCAAGTTGTACAAATCTTCACCATTATTTCCCCAAAGTATTAATTTTTACAAATATTTTATTGAATCTTATATTACAAGCCTCAATTTTTTTTTAAAGCAGTTCCTTGATGCTCAGTTTTTTATTTTTTTTTTAAGGAGCTTCTATCTGTGAATAATAGCAGCAATTTAAAACCTCTTCTGTAGGGATTAAATTTTGAAGCCATTGAAATCATATAGGAAATGCCAATACATTTTGTAAGGAAGTGGGGAGGGTGTTACTGTAAGGCTGGTAAGGAACTTGAGTGAAATCCCAGCTTTATTGTAAAGGGTGCAGGCTCTCCCCTGACATTCCAAATTCCAGAAGTCTAATCATTATCATTGTGCTTTATGTAGAAGGAGATGAGTTTAACTGTCTGATAAAACAATCATGATATGAGGGGTTATTTAAAAAGTGTATTTGCAGCCAGATGTGCACAGGGAAAGGAGAGTTTGCAAGGTGTTTCTCCTTTGTCTAACTGTGATACCAAAGAACAATAACACTCTCCTCAAAACCGCAAGAAGTAGTTAGGGAAAGAATAGCACCAGGGCTCTACCATGGTGGAAAAAAAAAGAAAATAAAAAAAAATAATATGGAAAGAAGAAATGTAAAATGTTTCTGACTAGAATTGGAAAATATACTTTTTTATGCATTGAGAACACAGGAGGAGGGAGTCTCCTGAAGGACATTGGCTTCAACAAACTTCAGTGAGTGTGAAGAGCCTGACTAAAGGGTTCAAGACTGGGCCGTGTTCTCTGAAGGAAGAGAGCAGTAAATGTGTGTCCCCATTAGATACACTGTACACAAAGAGAGGAGTATGAGTTCTAAGAGTAGCATGCTCTCCTCCTCTCTCAGCTGTGTGATCAGAGAGGTCAGAGCCTCCCTGTTCACTGTGAACAATGCCTTGGAGCAGCAGTCAGGAATCTGTCACTCCAGAGCCACATGCTGCTCTTTGGAAGCAAAATCTTTCCAGCCTCTGGCATCAGAGCACTTGGGAAAGAATTGGGGTGGGGGTGGGAGTGGGTGAGCAGGAAAAAAAGAAAAAAATGAAACCAAACAAACTAAGAAACTAAAAAGAAATAAAAAGACAGAGAAGGAAATGGAGTAGAGCACCATTTTTGGTAGTGATTCATTACATCTCTTTGGTACCATCTTTTATAGAAACTGTGAAGTTCTTCAGAATAGAGCTAATAACCAAGTGGAACTGATCACAAACAACATTTTGTTCCTCTGCCTGAAGTGCACATGTTTTCAATTCACTTGATAGCTGTGATTGATGCCACCAAAGAAACATGCTCAGAAAACTGTCCTTAAAAAAATAATCACTTGGTAGCAAAATGCATTTTCATAGCTGGTTCTTCAGAACAAGTCAAGTAAATGGTGAGTTTCAACACTATTTTTAGATGTGAATCCCTTAAGATCACTGAGACTCTCTCAGAAGTTGAGAGAAGAGAATGGACAAGAAAAAGGCCAGAGAAAAGGCCAGAGTGAAGTAGCTTTAAGACACCAGAATACCCCTTCAAGGCATTTATCACACTGTAACAGAGAGATCCCAGTCAGGTGCTCTTACAAAAGCCCAGTTCTTGCCTTTAGTTCTGAGAGTGTATGGCCTTATTCAGTGGATTTCTGCAGCTTAAAGAAGAGCAGAAATGGCCCCCTAAGAGACTGAACTGTGCACAGACCTTCTTGCTAGTGGCAGCGAGCCAGTCACAGTGCACTGAGAGAGGTGTTATTTACCATATTTGAATCCTGATTTGGTTTCCGGCACTCACTTCATCCTAAGTTTGGGGGGTGGTCGGGTGCTAATTGTTGGTGCCAGCTGATTTCAAAGAAATTTTAAAAAATGGCTAGACAGACATTTGGCAACAAAGGTCATTGACTTTCGGCTGCCTTAAAGAATGATGCATCTGCTTTGTTTGACTGCCAATAGATAAGGTGCATATGAAATTCCCCTTGTAAATTAGCAAGATAAAAGTGATTCTCGTCTCCTTGGATTAATCCTTTTTCCAGTGTTTTAATCATGTTGAAGGCACACCCCTATTTTGAAGTTGCTGAGGAGCTGTGCTGCCCAGGGGAGAGCCCCAGGAATAATTCCTACCTCTTCCTTCCTGGGCGAGAGTCCAGGCTGCTCTCTTCTATCTGCTTCCCACAGTTTGTCCAGGCAGTATCTGGTAGTCCAAAGGAAGACAGATGAAGTAGTTTTTGCAAGGTTGGACATGCAGGGATTTTCATCCTCATCAGGATTCAATTTTTGTCATCCTTTACCTCACTAAGACCACTCTTTGCTCCACATCCCAGGAACATGTCAGAACACATTCTGGTCGTAAGACAGCTCAAAGTGTCATTTGTTCAACTAGTGTGAGGACTGGAATGCAAAAATACAACTCATAGTCACTGTCAGGAAAGGGAGCATTGTGAAGTACAGGCTAAAGTGGACAGAGATATATATACAGCATATTAAGCCAATTTATCTGAAGATGTCCTTAATTTGCCAACATTAATTGGCCCACTTGATTCTAAGCTAAAATGACTATAACACCCAGTTAAAAAAAATATTTGCAATTGAAATATGATAAAATATTTTGTTAATGGCAAGTAAAGTAGCCTGATAATGTTATTTATTTTAGAAAGAAAGAA
>NC_031774.1:49034198-49067345 GCF_001522545.3 Parus major
AAAGAAAGAAAGAAAGAAAGAAAGAAAGAAAGAAAGAAAGAAAGAAAAGAAAGAAAGAAAGAAAGAAAGAAAGAAAGAAAGAAAGAAAGAAGGGGAAAAGAAAAAAAGAGAGGAGAGGGGGCTTTTTTTTTATGTGTTTGCCTTCACGGCTTTGGAGTGCTCACTAATTCCATCTGTCCACAACAGAGCCATCGGAACGGCGAGAAAAAGCATTTCCATATGTGCAAATTAGCATCCAGCCCCTCTTAATCTGTGCAGCGCTCCTCTGAAGTAGATGGTGCGGATGGCTGCCAAACCCACTAATGGCATTCAAATAAAGGACTTTATTGGCTTTAGCTGCCACTTTTCTTTTCTTTTCCTTTTTTTTTTTTTTTTCTTTTTTTAAGATAGAGAATGTGGTCCCCCTCTTATTTTATTTTTGTTCTGATATTGTCACTTTGTACTTCAACCATGAAATAAATAGAAGGCTCTGCACAGCTCTCTAATGGGATCTGTTTTCTCCTACAGATGCATTCTTTTATTTTCTAATGAAATCTCACCATTATTTATTACATTATAATCAACACCTAAAGTATATTATTCCCACTCTCAGCCAGTTTGTCTTTCCCAAAGAAGTTCTTCCTCTTTTCTCTGCTTTTCACCAGCAGAGACAGGGCTGAGATGAGAGACATTTTGCTTGGGATCCTGCCCGCACTGTGAGTTCATATGAAAAGGAATCTGTTTGTTTGCTTGTTTGCTTGCTCCTCAGATTGTTTTTCAAGGTCTGGCACACACAGAGAGCTGCAGCCGCAGCCCAGGAGAGGTTCCAGCCGTATCCCACTCAGGGTCGCTGTCCCGACGGGTGCCTCTGCACCCAGCAAGGGCTACCACTTGGAGCATGCTTTGAATTTTGAACCGCTTGATTAAGTTAATGGAAAACAAAGGAAGTTATTTAATCCTAAGAAAAATGTAGCCCTGGTAGCAAAAGTATCCCTCTGAATATACTAAATCAATCTTTACTTTCACCTGTCAATGCTTGTCTTACTTCTGTCAAGGGTTAAGTAACCACACCTGAGGCCTTGTGATCTCAGATCCTGCTGAAAATACTATGGTTGCTAATCCTGACTTGCCTAGTGGTGCCAGCAATAAAACCACAGTCTCTAGTGTGTAGCAGACTCCATATGTTAGCCCCCTAGTCTGCTAAGTCACCACGCCAGCCTAAATTTGAAACATTTCTAAAGTGTTATACAATGTTGTAATAATGTTTTTACAAAACAAAGACTGAGTTACTGGAAGCCATATTCATCCAATCAGCATCTTATTGAAAGAGGAATCTTGATGGTAGCGGTGGTGACACAAGCTATATGAAAAAAAAAATTTAAAAAAAAATAAAATGGTGTTGAAGTCATTAAAGGGGGGCATTGACCTGTTTGGGAGTGGAAGCTGGAAGAACTACTGCAGAAAAGGAAAGTCTCGATTGAATGTTATCTCACTTTCCTGAGGAAGAGCGAACCCAAAAAGCCTCAAGCTGAGAACACAGTTGACTTAATTAAAAAGTTCCTAATTGCTAAAATGCTCCTTATAAAAACAGGAATGGACACTGCTAATTGCATACTGAGCAGTGTCTGCCCAAACAGAAAACCTTCACATAAGCAGAAGTCTCAAAATACAGTTGCTGCTGCATGTTGCAGTGTTTCCAATATAGGGGAGAGAAGAAAAACAAAACCCACAAACCGAACTGATCACAGATTGATTCTGCGCCCTGCAACTTATGTCTACATCATGAATGATAATCAGAGGGCATGATTCTAATCTGTTACAAGGTTTCTGTGTGATTCCAATCCTACAAATATTTCAGAGAGTATTCAAGTGTATTCATTCCCTTTAATGATATTAGTTATATACTTACATGTGAAGATGATGGAAAAGCAGCTCATGTCTTATATAACTCCATATATGTCACATTATGTTTTAATGTATCTAAATCTTTGGAGCATAAAAATCTTAAGAATCATGATGTCAGCCATGAGATGAAAAGATCACCACAGTGAGTACCAAGAAGATAAATAGAGAACATATATAATCCAAAATTTTTATATAAATTTTATACCTGACAGAAATATTTCTATGAATAAACGACAAGCTTTGTTAAGCATGTTGAATATACTTTGGCCATTTTTCTCCCTGTTTACTCCAAGAATAGGTACTTTGTTCAACAGTCACAGTGCTCGTTTGCAGAAATTGGTTCTAGACCTTTTCTCAAGTACTGCTAGAACACATTCCTTCATATTTGTTTTTCAGAAATATTTACACCAGCAAATTGATTTTATTACTGACTTGTACAATACTAATTATTTTAAAGAGCCCAGGGCACCATTGTTTTGGGCATTATGCAGAGGTTGACTATAACTTATTTCTTGATTTAAAGGGATTACAGTCTTAGATGTCAAGACAAAGAGCTAGCAAGCATTGTGTAAGCTATGTAATCAGGACAAAGAAACAATTCCTTGTGATTTCAGTAGTGATTTCACTACTGAGCAAATGAGCACACAGTGAAAATACTGAGGGTCACTTGAAGTAAATGATGCTTAATTGCAGGGGAAAAATTATCAAATTATCTTACTTGCTATGAATCACTCATTAATCTCTATTTGCATTTCTTATGGAAAAGAACCTTAACTACCTGATCTGCATGTGCAAATAATAATTATTATTAAGTAGTGAAAGTAGCGCAATTATTAAATAATGCAACAATATCAATCATTACTCTTATTAATAATAAATTATAATAAGTCTCTAGGACTGTGCATGGTCCCAAGCTGCAATATGCAAACACAGATTTGAAACATCTGCTTAGACTTGGAGTTGGGGTTCATACTGTATCAGTCACTGAGTCACAGTTCAAAATACAAATTCTTTGGCATTTTGGACTTTAACTCCTCCTTTGCATTTGATCTTCCTCTGGTTCATAACTAGCTCTGAAATCAAAAATGAGAAACTGTTCAGAAATCACAGAGCTTCAAACTCACTCTCTTTTTTAATCAGTTTAACAATGAGTAATTTAGGTGCAATGACCCTCATTTTACGGGATTTTATATTTTTCCTTTTACCTAAGGAAAAGAAGGCTGGGAGAAAAAGCAACAGAAAGTCAGTGACAGAACTGTACCAAGTCTCAGAAGCTCTTACTTCTTCTTTCTGTGCTCTTTTTGCTGATATAAGTTTAGCTGACAACATAAACCAGTAGGAAACTTTATCTTCAGAATAGTTACAAGAAAAGTATTTTGTTTCCAGGAAATAAAGAGCATTCTCATGGCAACAAGATACAAATTCTGACATAATTAATCATATATTCTTTATATGTTATCTTTCTGAGGGATCACAAGATGACATAAATTTGGTGTAGTTAGATAATGGCATTAACATGTTGCCTGAAAATTCTAAAAGCAAGATCTAGACAGGTTTTGAGGCTGTAAAAGTACTTTAAAACAATTAGGAAGTGTACTTGATTGAAGCTGCTTGAAAATATTTTGAAATTTCAGTCTGATCTTCAGCAAAATCAGTTGCCTAACTTATCACTTAAATTTGATGGTTAAGGAGTTTTGCTTGATAGTCTTGTAAGGATTGTGACTATTCAGGGCAAGAGTCGAAGAAGGGGAGGATTAGTAAGTAGCAGTGTATAACTTCTAATTTTACACATTTAAACATACTTTCTCATGGTGCCTTTTCTTCTTTACCAAAACATCCTCTCTTCTGACATAACACCCACGAAGTCTGATGCAGAGACGTTTTCTACAGAGCAAAGTCAGATGAAAACAAAACGATTTCAGAACTTCACCTGTGCACGGGTGGAAACACAAGTGGCTTTTCCTGTTTGAAATTAAACTTATTTGTCATAACTTTGGCCTTTCTCCCAAGTGAAACTGATACAAATTTTTTTAGCACTGGTGTTTCTGTAGCATGCACATCCAACTGCACACACATTTACAAACAGACAGTCATGCACAGATGAACAATGGCAACAAGAGAAGAAAAAGAGAAAAAAAAATTAAAGAAATGCAACTCTCATTTTAAATCCAAGTCTCGGACTCCAGTGGAGCTGGGCTAATTTACACCAGCTGAGAATGCTCTTGTATTTATTTTAGAAAAGATGCAATTTTGTCCTAAAAAGCAGTTTGCAGGGCCTACTTGATTGATTTAGTTGACTCTGGCTTTATTACAGCTTAATGTGTTCACATCACTATTGTTAAAGTTGTTTCAGCACTTCTATTATTACTGCCTAGTTTTTGGCATTTGAAAGTTTGTAATAATAACAACAACAGTATTTTGTACTTTTATAGCATCTTTCTTCTGAGGAACTCGAAGAGCTTTGCAAACAATAATTACTCCTTACAACCCCTTGGTATAGCAGATTATATTGCAGCACATTTTACTGGCAGTTCAGATTCTGATCTCAGTTCACATCAGTGCACATGCAAACTATCTACAGTACAAATGTGGTTTAGATTCCTTATAAAATAAAAACAAAAGCAGGAATGCCCTATTCATGAGCTGCTGCTACCCCAGAGCAAAACTTCACAGTCCTGATTCCCTCTCTCCAGTAGTAATTCTTGAAACACTGGGATTGCTCCGGAGTCCGTGCTCCTCTCTGGTCACTGTAGCAGCAAAGGCTTCAGGAAACTGCCTTAAGCAGGTGACAAGACAATCCCTTTTACAAAGAAAACTTCTCCTGGCTCTACAGAATTCTCTTCTTATTTCTACTGGGGTCTGTACTCTAAGGGAAAAAAAATGCTGTTGAGCAATCTGGAGCAAGATGCTTGTTATTTTTAGCAGAAATAAGAGAGATTCTGAAGCTACTCTCTTACAGTGGTGAACACTATATTTAGTGTTTGGGACTAAGGGATAGACAGATAAGCATGTTCCTCTTTGAAACACAATCACATGAAAAAATTGGACCCCCTCTAGTAATAAATATGTGAACAGGCAAAAAAAAATAGATTTGGGCTCAATATTTGCATTCCATTTCTTCAAAGACATTTTAAAAAATGAAACAAAGGGGAAAAAACGTTTTTAAAAAAGTGTATGCAAAAAATGCTTAACACTGATGCTTTTCCATTCACTCATGCAAACCACAACAACCAAATAACAAATATAAAAAAAGAATCGAAGCACAGTAAAAGCTTTGAATTTAGCTATCCTGAATGGGAACTGTGAATAAATTAATTTCTTTGAGTTAAGCTGTGAAAATGAACTAGTTAGAAATTATTTTAATTTCAGATCAACCTGATTTTTTTATTTTAAAATACTGACACATATGATTTAATTTTGAAAGGGTTTTTTTTTTTTTTTTCAATTTATTTAAATTCAACTAATGTCAAGTAACATTTTTTTGGAACAAAAATTGCAAATTTAAAAGAATAATCTTCATTTTGCCACTAGTTCAGGTCCACTGAAAAGTGCATTTTTCTTTCAAAAGAAGAATTAATCAAAAAGAAGCCTTCTGTTCTGACTAGAGTGTGATCTTATCACTTTCATCATTATAAGAAACATATACACAATTCAAGATGAACTTTCTACTGTTTCACCCCTTATATTAAAAATATTTACAGAAAGGAAAAAGATTCATTAGATAATTTGTCAGAGCACAGATTTGCCCTACATGGCCTTGACCAAGCTGTGATAATCACTATGGACTCCTTTGCTATTAAAACTGGTACTAGACAAGAACTTCAAGTGCATCAACACTTTTCAATGGCAAGCAAAAAAAAAAAAAATGCAAATACTCTCCTGCCCTGTTTTTCAGCAATTTGACAGCAGACAATAATTCAATTAACTGTCCTACCATCCCCACTGCCACTGGAAAGAAAACATCTTTGTCAAGCTGGTAAAAAAAAAAAAAAAAAAGAGGTTTCATGGAGTAAAAGCCACGTCTTTAACGCAAGGGAAACCTTCAGTGCTGAAACCAATGGGTATTCTGTCCTTGATTTCAAGAGCTCCTGAATGAGCCATCTTAGAACACAGAACAAAATGTTTGTTCTCAAAAAACCAAGGCAAAATTTTTCATTTCCATCCAAGAAGTTGGATTTTTGGCTTTTAGCTTCACCTTAGAAGCACAAGCATGATTCTACGGTTCTACAAAATTTTGAAGATACCTCAAAGCAATCAGTACTTGGAAAAGCAATCAATATCATGATCTAGGTATTGGACATTGCAAGAACATTTCCAGATCTAGGAAACTGAAAAGTACAGCTGATTAGAAACAGCGGGGAATATGTGCTAAAACCTGAGGACATAGAGCCCTATGAGTAGTGTTGGTTACCTGTATTTATAATTGCTTGCAATTTACTTAAAATTGCCTCCTCTGGATATGGCCCACAAAAAAAACCTGAAATCTGTATTGAAGAAGTCTTTGGAAATCAATTACTTTTTGAAGTTAAACTTTACAAACATATTTTTTTTTATTAAAAAAATAAACCAAACCCAAACGAAAACACAAATGGAAAATCCACAAAGAAAAAATGCAGAGTACATCTTTTGGACTGATCTATTTTGTACTCCAAGTTGTGATTTAAGTGTTAATATTATCATAATCTGCAAGAAAAATAACATCATTGAGGCTTCAAAATGTTTGTGTTTACACACTTAAAGAGAGTTGCAGTGCATTCAATTCAGAAAAAACACAGAGTAATCTTAACTCTATCACTTCTGACTGGAGTGCAAAACTCAAATCAATTACTCATAAACATTTGTGATAAGATTAATTTAATTTTTTTTCTTAAACAAAGAGGATAAATTAAAAGAATCAGCTTATTCCTTCCTACTCTGTAGTGACAAGATTAAAAATTAAATTTATACATATTTCATTTCTACATAATAAAGCCTTTTGCAAAAAGAAAAAAATACCACAGTTCATCTAATTAAATCAAAGAAAATTGCCTGCAGCGATTCTACAGTATTACAATTAGATGTCTGCCAAAACCAGCCGTTTGAATTCTTAAACACCACTCCAGTCTTAAATATAAAACACGGTTTTCATCATTTTCTGTGATATCACCAAAATGAGAGGTTTTTTCATCACTATTACGTCAGCCTGGAATGCCTTGCCAGACTCATTACATATTTTCTTCTGCCTCAAAGAAATGTTGTGCGAAACAAATGCAGAATACTTTTGCTTTGTTCGCTGTAAGGCTACACATGAATTTTGGTAATAATGTTATGGAAATGAAATAACATTGTTAAAAAAAAATCTGCATTAAAAATTCAAGTTTTGTGTAATTAGTGTAATTTATGTAATGCTTAAATAGTCTTTGGAACTAGATATGAAAAGAATAAAAATTCAAAACACAACCCCTACAAGTAGTTGAAGATGATTATTTACAAAAACTGAGGCTATCCACATTTACTATTTTTGCACAGCCTGATTAGTATCTCTAATATAATATATATTTCAATGCATCCAGATCCCAAAGGCCCACACCAAATGCTCAGCTAACACCCAAACTTCCTCTGTGACCTTGCACAAATCCCGATTTTTTCCCATGTTTGTAAAATGGGAGAGTACTTCCTACCTGACAGGGGTGTTGTCAGGTTAAAATCCACAGAAGAGTATCAGACACTGAGATACTGGATGTAATAAGGGACAGAGAAAGAGACAGGCTGAAAACAGTGAAGACTGGTTAAATAAGTTGCTACGCTACAGTAAAGGCAATTCATTTAAGCATTGTTCAGTGAAAGCAGAGTTGAGTTACAGGCTACTGCTGACTGACAGATGCAAAAATGCACTCCAAAAGCACTAAGATAAGTCTCAGCAAAATTATTAACCTCCCATTTAAAAAACACTCACATTTGCAAAGCTTTGTGGAGTATAGAGAGCAAAATAATGAAGATAATACATGGCTGATTACTAAGTTTGCATGCTCTAGGACCTTGCTATATGATCTCATTTTATATGTAACTAGGAAAACTGCAGCAATGTTCTCCTTGTCATCTTCTGTCACCCTTGTGTTTTCCAGGATCTTATGCTCCATGAAGTATGTCTCTAATCTCTGCTGAACTCTCCCAGGTCACATACACACCTACTCCCTCTAGATTCTTCCAGCTGACTCAACTGAGCCTCAACCTCTGCACGCTGAAGTAAAATTGCATCCAGCCCTCCAGGGAAAGTTCCCATTGACCATCTGATGATACCACTTCCACTGATCTGTATTAGAGAGAAATGCTCATACTCCAGTTTCATGCTTGCCTGAACAAAAATTTGTGCCACGTACAGGCTCAGAATAATGAGAGTTTTGCAAACCACTTGGTATTAACACATATTTTTCTGAAGTATTTCTCTAGATATGAGACAGATGTTCTGTATTCTGTGCACTTACCTTCCTCTATGCTCCCTGTGATCCAAGATGTTTGAGGTGAAAAAATGAAAAAAAAAAAAAAAAAACACAGCAAAAAAACAAAAACAAAAAACCAACCAACCAATCAACCAACCAAAATAGTACAAAAATCTCTGGAGAAATCGATTTTATTTTATTTTTCTCTGAACTAGATGCCACAGGCAAGTGACCAGTACTCTGGTCAAGTGAGCAACTCCTCTTAAATGACTCAGTCAGACAGAATCCTCTTGCTTCATTTTGTCCCTGCTGCTACTGTCTCACATGGGATTACATGCACTGCGAGTGCCTGGGGGATCTATAGCCAAGTTTAAGAACAGACAGGAAGCACAGGCAGAATGCACAGCATTGGGCATATTGTAATAGCATGTTTAAATAAGACCTAGATGTAGATACATGACCTAGCAGGTAACCAAAGCTGTTGTCTTAGGCTGGACAATAAGAGACTAATAATAAGCAATAATATTAAGGATCCATTATTTAACTTCTATTTTTTATGATTTTCTGTTCATATTTTATGGTTCACGGATAACACAACATGTAAGTTCTTTGACTCCACTAGTGAGAATGTTAGGATTAATTAAAATTCATTATGAATAATTGGATAAATATTGTCAAGTAGCTGAAGACCAAACCTGAGCCTTAACATGGGATACTAATTGCAGAAAATGCTGATATACAAAGAATGGGAGATGTAAGGTGCAGTCCACAATAAAAGCGGACATCTGCATTTCAACTAATAATCAAAAGGACACTTTCAGAAATCCATTACTCTTGACATTGTCATGAAAGCTCATTTTCACCACCTAAAGCCACTCAGCCTCTACAAGAGGTGTTTTCCCAGAGGGATTCATCCAGTAGGTTTGCTTACAATACAGCCCACAGACCTGACTCTGACCAAAACGTGACTGGAAGGCAATAAAGCTTCCTATTACAATCCCAAAGGACAAATGTTTGAAAGTCAGGTTGAATTCCTTTCTCTGATTCCTGTCTGAGAGTCAATTCCTGATTGCAGTATTTGTACATTTCTGTAGGGCTTCATGTTCCTTCATTCCTGTGGCAACGAACCTTTGCAGTACAAGCTTTCAGCAGTATACCAATATCCAGGTAGGTCAGCTGAACATGCTCAGCTTTGGTGAAAGGTCCACACTTGGTATGCTGTTTCATCACACTGTCCCATTCATCACCACTCAAGACTGAAAATTTTAGCAGACATTTCCAGCAAACAAGCAACAACTGATGAAATAATTCATCAATATTTGTTTGCTTTGTTCCCTTTTTTGCCAGCTGCCAGACATTTGAAATTCCAATACTAACAGAGTAGCTGAAGAATAGCAAATTCCAGTCAAGAAACACAGAAAAAAATTATACAATACACTTGTAGAGAATTGTTCTTTTTTCATCTACCTATTTTCGATGTTGGTCTAATTCTGAGAAGCTAACATAGAGCGCTATTATTCACATCCTCATTATAATTTATGTAAAAAATGTGAAAGCAAGATTTTAGTGTTAGAACAAATATTTTGTAGCTGGCATTTAACTATTACATTGTGCTTGTGGGAAAGTTTGTGGAATTGCAGATTTTGAACCATATTCTATTTACCAAATTTTGTACTAATTACTGAAACTCAGTAGCTTTTTGAGAACTTAGAGCAGCTTATAGGAGTTTCTAAAAACAGAAAGTGTCTGTGAGTTACTTGATGGAAATCGTTGTGGCTGTCTATTCAGGACCAGAGAACTTTTTTTCTTTCAAATGACATATTTAGAATACACAACATCATTATGTCACTGAATTCTCCTATTACCTGGAGTGTGGACAAGGCTAGTCTAGGGATGGGTATCAAAAGAAAAGGTCTGTTGCCAGAACTTTTGGCACAGGTACAGAAACCTCTCTCTTCTTTTCCAGACTTCAAATGCTTGCATTTTAGAATAAAAACTTGGATATACACTAGCAGTCTGTTAGGTCACTAACAAAAGTTTTCTAAATGAAATGATGGCGTGTAACAAAAAATAATTTCCAGTGTTCATAAGTGAGCTGCATTTCCTTTATCATCTGCATTATTCTTAAAAGGGTGTCTATTCATGCTGGAGTTAGCTATGCTCACAGAAGAGCATTATGGAGTGAGCAAGTCTTTTCTAATCAGTCTTTGTCTTTCACAGAGTTGCCAGTCAAACTGTCAAAAATCTGTTGGATGCATTTCTTCAAGGAAAAGCATTTTTCTCTTCCTTTCCCAGCTTGGTGTGCATAGCTGGAGAACCCTGTCATCCATTGTAGTGTACAGTTCCCAGTGGAAAGTGTCTCCTTACCCTTCTGACAGAAGGTTGTGTGCTGGTCCTGGCTGGGGTAGAGATAATCTCTGCAGGTGCCAGCTTCAGCTCAACTGCAACAGGTTGTTCAAGAGCAGTACCAGACACGAAAAAAACACACTGCAACTTACAAAAACAGAGCATTTGGGGGTAAGTATAATACTTGGAGAGACTGAACAATAACGAAAGTAAAAGTGAACCATGTTGTTATGTAATAAAGCTTAGCCCTTTTCATGAGTTAAGGATTACTACTTACACATTAAAAATAGAGAAGACCACAGAGACCACTAAAGCTGGGATTAGAATGTGTAAAGCCCTGAATCCCAGATCTCGCCTTCAACCACTAAACCACATCTTCTATAGTTAGACCTTTTTTTGAGTCATGGAGCTGCTTATTACTCAACATTCTGCAAGTACTTAAGCACCCTGCTGAATCAGGACCACCTCCTGGAGACTAGAGCCTGCAGCTCTTACTCAGGCATTTAGCCTCTGAAATCACACAACTGGAAACTACAGCAAAGCACACACTTTTTCTGCCCTGGAAAAGTAAAGTCGTTAGTTCCTCCAGAGCTCATCTCTTTTCTTTTATCATGCATCACTCCAGTCTTAAGTGCTAATAACTCCACTGCACTCATAATGATTGCACTAAAGTGGTCACAGTGTAACAGAATAGGTAGGGCCCAAAGCCTCCGGTCAAATGGCTCTGGAGCCTTGAGGAGATTTTCATGATTTCTTATAATAATCAGCAGTTTTTGTTATTGCTGCCACCACCCTGCTGCTAATAGAGATCTGTGTTGGTACATTTCAGAGGTGTAGAATCTCACTGAGAGCCTGACTATCAGTTCTTTTTCACTTGACTGTATTTGATTTGCAAGAAATAATATATTAACTTGCCTTAAATAATTATCCACAAGTTGGAACCTGGTCCTGAGACTTTGATTTATGAGTTTCTAGTCATGCTTAGCTGGCTATAATTTTTCATCTGGAGGGTATCTTCACTATGCAAGCTTGATGAACAGGTTATTTTATGTTAGATCTCCAATGAATACCCATCACTGGCTTTAAAGCAAAAAATGAAGAAAATCTATTGGCTCATGTAGACTCTGTCTTTCACACTTCCATTTACTCAAAAGCCATTTGAAGTTCTCTTTGTGTCTTCTCAGGCAAATGCATGCATTGGGGCAAGACGAGGGCCATTTGGTAACCCACGTGTGATGTCTTTTGTTAAATCCAGTCACCTGCATCAGTTTGCTGCCTTCTGATCTCTTGAGTACTGTCCACGGTATGTATCACACTAAGGCCAGAGAGCTTGAAAGGACAGCTTTTAACTCATCTGTTTCCTGCTGGTGCAATTGTAAGCAAGTTTATATCCCATGTTTTTCTAGGGCATTTTAGTTTGGGTGAGAGACAGATTTAATTTAATACGAATGGCTGTAGAGACAGTATTTTTCCATATAGTCATTTAATTTGTTCAACATATTGTCCCAGTACTCAGGGCCAAAAGGTGGTTGCCAGTAGCTCATTCTTGCATCATAGACAGAATTGTAGTGAAGCTTGTAAGAGAAAAGGTCATAGAAAACTTTTATATATTAAAGATCTTCCAGATAATTACGCTCTTACTTTCCCTCTAAGATGCTGTTCTGCCATCTCCCCATTAACCCATTGCAGCTGAAATTTACCAGTAAGCTCAAAATATATACTTCTGAGGAGTTTTGTAGAAGACCATGGAATCTTTGATGAAGAGGTGTAAAGTTTGGAACAGGATCAGCGTAGATGAAGAACAATCCTTCTAGTATATTCTGTTTTCTCCTAGATTTAAGGAAGTCTTTCTTTGCTCAGCATCTTTGGTTGGAGTTGTTGAAGGAAAGGTTAGCAGCAGACCCCTGAAATGAGCAGATGTATGGGAGGGATATACTTGCTCCAGGTCAGCTGCAGACACACAGTTCTTTGATGTGTGGGACCTTGTCCACTTCCCCCTCATTTAGCCTCCCATTCCCTAAATCTGGTGAGGATCTCAATTACTTTTGATAACAGTATTACTTTTGATTCACAGTATACATTTCCATGCAAACTCTTCAGAGAAGGAAATGAGAGGAAAAAAAGGGAAATCCATAAAGACTACCTCCTTGGCTACAGCATGTCTGCCTGAAGCTGCTCCTGCAGCCACCATGGCAAGGAGGTGACTTTGTGTTACTATGGCATTGCTCTTAAGCCAGGAAGCCCCCAGTCCCTGCCCCTGCCCTGAAGCAATATCAGGGTTGTTTTGCACTTACCACTGTCCCTCTGGGACAAATAGAATCAGAGATAAGCATGATAAAAGTCAGAAAGTCTGGATGAACTATTGCCCCATTCTCTGCTGAACTGCAGTTCACAGAAGAACTGCCATTAAATGTGGAACTTTTAAAGGACAACAGTCTTGTGCACCCTTGGGCCTGGTAAGTTCTCTCAAGTATCAAAGAAGAAAATGAGGCCCAGGAAGAGGACATCTGATTTTGTCATCTGCCTCACAAAATAAAACCAGGCAGAAGCTGAACTCTTGTAAGATTTTAAACAGAGTGTCATCCTTTTCTAAACACACAATAAATACATGGCACCAACCCCACCCACACAGACAGACACACACTTGATCCGTGAGCAGTTTTTTAAAATTTGGGTGGTAGAAACGTTTGTCACACCCACAAGCTATATCTGAAAGAGGAGAATGAGAGAAAAGCCATCCATTTTGGCTTCATGAAAAATTATTGGCTTCTTGGCTTTGTGCCAGCTCAGTCAGCTTATAATAATAACTGGCTCTGGGCCAAGGTTTTTTGAGAGAGAAAGAGTGAGAGAGAGAGAGAGAGCACACTGCTCTCTCTTTCCTCAAAAATATTTATTAATAATCTCTATATTACTCATAATCTGTGTAGTTTAATTAAATAAAAATGTCTATTTTAACTTCCCTGCTAACTGAAAACTGGAGGAGAGATTAAATTATTGGGAGACAGGAATCAGTCTGGATTTCAAATGCAAGACATCATGGGAACTGTTTGTACCTGGTTTTCTGGTTAAGGCCCCTGCTACCCCAAGACCTGAACACAAACATTCACTGATTGTGAATGATACAAAAACAAGAAAAATTATGATAATCTCCAATGAAAGCTTACTGTTATACTGAGCCATGTCTTGAACCTTGATCTGTTATTTCTGAAGATATATCACCATGTCTCTACATGGCACAATAAACTCCGAGAGGACTGACTTTAGCTGAAAGACAGATGATGCCAGATGTGATATCTTCCTAATTTTAGAATTAATCCAGTCAAACTACATTTTGAATGGACTGAAGGAGAAACAAAAACTCCTCTAATTTGGAGTATTCTTAGTCAGAAGGGACCCACAAGGATCATCAAGTCCAACTTTAAAGTAAATGATCCATACAGGGATTGAACTGAACTGACAACCTCAGTGATATTAGCACCATGCTCTAACTAACAGAGCTAATCTCAGAGTCAATTCAAAGGTGTTTGTAAGAACTGTCAGGTCTCACTTACCCAAATTCCATTTATTTTGGTCTCTTTGTTGTACCATTATTATTATTATTATTATTATTATTATTATTAGTCCTAGAGGTGACCGTCTGTTATTGCATTAAAACCCCCATTCTTCTGAGGTGCAACCACAAACAACAGTGAGCACAAAAAAGCAGAAAGTGTATTTCATGCCTTTTGAACATAAGATACAGCAAAAAGGAAAAGAACACATCATGAAGAGTTACAGGAAAAACTCCTAATGTTAATGCAATGGTAAATTATCTTGCTCAATATTTTTATTACTGTCTTACAATTTGTTCCTTTTTCAGCTTAGCTAATTCTTTGTCTTTCTCCTGCAGTGCAAACAATGATCCTAAAAATTGTTCATGTACAAAAGTTCCTCTCTTGGGTTTTTGTCATCACCCATGGTTACAATTAGCATTAGATATTAAAGTTATTACTGCCCTGTGCTGACCTGCAGTGAACATATGAAGAAGTGTGCAAGACATACATCAAGAAGTGGTTGAAGTTCAGTTCATGCTGGACATGTACCCAGATCTCTGGATGTTGAATCTTATCAACACTGACCTTCCTTAAGCTTTTTTTGTAGCCAAAATCTGCCTAATTGGGCTGCAAACCTTTCAAGAAAAATTTTTATTTTCAAATTCCCAGAACCTCTTATTTTCTTTCCTTATTTTTTTACAGTATTTTTAGTCCTTCTACTTTGGGGGCTGTCACTAAGGGGATGATGATATCACAGGAGGCATTCAGCACTTCACAAGATTAGGTCTCTGGTCCTTGCCAAAAATTATAAGAAGCTGAAGACTCAGAAGAAGAAAATTCTTCCTTCTCTGAAACTGGTCAGACACAAAGCAAGCTGGGCTGCAGGTGCCATAACACCTTCTTTTACTGTAATTTCATTATCTTCTTTTATCCCTTAAATATTCTGGATCCTATCAGAAAAATGTCAAGATTACTGGAATGGAGACTATTTCCTTTGTTGTTTGTACAGCACCTTGCAGACTCAAATTCTGATAGCTGGTTAGCCTGTACGAACCAGTGCACTATAATAAAAACTACCAGCAATAAAAATAACTCAGAAGCATGAATTATTTTCACTTTCAGAAAAGTTCATGTTCCATTATTGGTCAACTTTATACAAGGCCCTTATTTTAACTGGAGAAAATTAATTCATTTCCAGTGGAGACTTTGAGCAAGAGAGTATTCTTCATATGTAAGAACCAAGAATCATGATGATAATCTTTTAAGATATGACTTGACAAATTTCATTCTGTGTAGTTTCTCCAGAAGTCTCATTATTTTCATCTTTTCTGTCAAAATTTCAGCTGAAAGTTAGCCTGTACAACACAGGATGTACACTAAGAACTTTCATGCCTAGATGAATCTGCATGCTTCACTCTGGTGAAAAACTCGCTGGTGGAAACCTCTCTGGTTTAAAGACTGCTGTAGAGATTGAACCTACTTTGTGCAAAAGTTGGAAGGTTTATAGGTTCAAATACAAGAGCACTTCAGAGACTGGACTGCTGCTTTATAATGCAGTTGATTAGGAGTGGCAGAGAGCAGATTTCTTGTATTCTGAGGTAAAGGTGCACCCAGGGTGGAAAGGCAGAGCCTGTGTGCCAGGCCCTACAAGGCATGAAGTGCAAAGGGTGCCCTGCAGCAGCATGCTGGCTTGGCAAAAGGCTTGTGCAGGGAGCTTCAGAAAACCTGAGGTACTCCTTGCTATGCTTCTGGAGGACAGTGACCTTGTCCAGGTCTCCTGGCACAGCTCCCACTGTGGCAAAAGTTAAGAAAACCAGTTCTGAGAGGGAAGTGAGTGCACAGGGCTCTCCATGCAGAAACTGAGATTCCAGTAGTGGCTTGTGCTCATTATATAGTGTGAGATCACAAATAGAAGTTTTCACACTTGCCCATCTGCCACCAACTGACTCTAAAGAGCTGGTGAATCATACACTTAAAAGAGGGCGAATTTTTCCCCGCTGCCATTGGAATGTGTTTTGAAATTAAATATGCACAGTACAAAAGCTGAATAACAAGGTTGGGCTGATCACACCAGACACTGTGTATAATGCTACAGACATGAGGGTCAGGGGTCTAGGCCAAGACCATGGCCCTTAGTCACGGCATCAATGAAAGCTGATTCTTCCTTCCCCTTGGTGTCCCTTTCCATGTCTGAAGAGACTATTCAAAGAAAGATTTCTTTGAGAGAAGCCAGGGGAAAAAGAAGGGGGGAGGGGGGAGAGAAGTTTAACTAACATAAATATGGTGAAAAAATATTATTTTTGTGCTTGCATATGGTACTTTTTTTAATCTATCTATCTGCATACATTTTCCATTTGCTATTTGTAATTATGGTTTTGGCTTTACAATGTATTCATCAGTGACACTGTGATCCTTTTGTTCTGCTGCATATTAAAATGGTTCAGAAGATAGATTCAAAAGGTCTCAGGTTCCCAAGAAGGAACATAATAGGGGTAATGCATGGCAAGAACAGTTTCTGCTTTCTGCAAAACAGGAATAAATAAGGGAGCTATTGCATTACACTTTGTGTACAGTACTGTACTCTTTGTCAAAGTGTTAGACAGATTCTTATCCATTGCAAATCCTAGTTCTTATCCTGATTTATGTCTTGAAATAATTTTTAATTTTCCCTGTGCTTACAATGGAAACCAGGCAGGATTTATAGAAGCATCATAAGCGCGTTATTTTGTGAAGAGCAATGTTAATATGATCATTTTGGTCATTCAAGAAAAAAAAAGAGCAAAAAGACCAAAGAATGTTTTTGTTTTTCATTCCCACTTTAGAACCAAGTTTTCTTTGGGTGTGACTAATCTACATGAAGTATAACTGTATCCATTACCCTTTGTAGGTTTGTGCAATATGTGACAGCTGTTTGACCCCATCACTAAAGTCCCCCTTGCCATGGAAAAGAGTATGTGAAGATAAAACACTCTTTATTCAGACAACTAGACAGAAACAGACTCCTTGGTTCTCTGGCTGCCAGAGAGGCTGTGTATCTCTGCATCTGTGTGCCATCACAAAAACCTTTCCAACACATGAGCTGCATATTCCAGGTATGGATGGAACTGAGCACGCTAAAGATGTCAGACCTCAGCTGCCTCAGGACTTGGATTTTCCTCAGACATGTACCTGCCTCCCTGGAAACACAGCTCCAGCATCCAGCCTTAAGGTTAGATTCAACCACATGGCAAATGAGAAGGCAGCTATGGACACAGCTGAATGATACCTTTGGATGCTTGTGGTTCAGCAACATCGCTATGAGTCACAAAACTCTTACCCAGGGCTACAACTTCCTTAAATTCTTTGTTATTATCAACCTCTGAAAGAAGTAGGATATTTCTTTGATTTCTCCTATGAATTCCTCAGAAGAAGTCCACATTAGAAATATTTTTCATACTTCTACACTGGTTTTAATTTGAGTAGATATATGTGTTCAAGTGTTGAGCAATATTTGCTGTAAACCACAGTTAAATCCATTTCTAAGAACATATAGGTGAGAACAAGAAGTACAACACCTTCTAATGCCTGTAAAGGGTGTTCTTGTCAAATGAGGTATTTCATAACTTTCCTAGATGGAAATAATGATCTTGGGAGAGTATTGCCCTAAGTACAAGAGATGGAATATTTTCTTTCTTCTGATCATCTATTGCAATTTTCCCCTTTATGGAGAGAAAGATGGTCTGCAGTCATTTGACATGAGCATATTGGGGTCTCCAGAAGGTCTTCAAACAGAACTCAGAGAATTAAAAAACTGGCAAAATTCAAGTCTATTTAATGCTTTAAATGTTGAGGCATGTATAATAACAATCAAACAGCAAAGGGGAATTTATATGATTCAGTTGAACAGAGAATGAGAAGGAAGTGGGACTCTCCCTGTCAATGTAAAAGACTGTGGAATAATGAAAAGGGGAAAGAAACTCAGAAATCCATCAATGCAACATGTAGAACATACAGCAACAATACAAAAGCTGCACTTGTTTGACCTTGCAATTTGAATCTGGTCATCCTAGTGTGTATGAAATTTGGAAATATTAAGCACAAGAAAAATGTAAAATATTCATAGCATCATGAATGCTGCCTAGAGAAACTGTTGTGAAGGTTTTCTCATTACTGATACTTGGAGAGGTAAGTGATAGAAATGACTGTGGGATGAGTAATAAGTAAAAATATGCACTCAGACTGATTCAAACCAATATGAATTATGCCTGAGTCAATAATGACTGTAGGATAGATATACTGGACTTGATTTTCCTCTGGCTTACAACTCTGAAAATTAAAATTAATTCAAGAGACTACATACTATTAAATGTGGGAACACCTACTTCCAGTTTGTAAGGTCTGTACTTAAGGAAAAGTTCTGTTTTGTTGTTGAGTTCAAAAAATTGGGATGAAATCCCAAAGTTTGTCTCAAGCCAATAAATTTTGTGCTCTGTCACAATCCTTTTAATTTATATTCAAAAGTTGTTATGAGATCAAAAGCACTCAAAATAGGTCTTCTTCCTTAAAATCTGCTAAGGGTACCCAACAAATCTGCACCAGGAGGTACAAATGTGGAATATGCATGTTATAGTGGGAATGAATCCAGGGTCTCGAGGAAGATAGCAGACTGAGCATGAGTGCTCAATAAGTGTATCACCTGGTTCAGTGCTTCTTGAATGAAACATACATAAGACTCTGGCTTCTTACCTTTTGGACCCATCAACATTTTATTTCCTTTCACTTTTGTTGTTCCACTGCAAATAAAGAGATCTTTGTTTCCCCATAATCTCTGACACTACATGGTACTGTGACGGAAAGGATCATAAAGGGATAAGCTAGAATGGCACATTACCAGCCACTGCTGGCACAGGTTAAAAAGAAGGCAGATTGAAACTTTTTTTATTGTTTGTATTTACAAAAAAATCCTCAAAAAACTTACATTGTGGCTTTTATAGACTTTTTTAAATGTATTGGTTTGTTTTTGGTTTTTTGTTTGTTTGTTTGTTTGGGTTTGTTTTGTTTTTTTAATTTTCCTCATTTATTTGAATATATGCTTTTTATTACAGAAAAACAATTCCTTTTCTTGTACCTTTAAAGTATTTTTCCCTTCTGTATATCATCTCCATAAGTTTTGCAAAATAATTACAAATTTTAAAGTGCATGGGTTGTCTGGTTTTTAAGTTAAAAAACAATAAAACCTTGATGTGTTTTTTTATGAACTCCCATGGTAAGGTTGCTTACTGCCCAAAACTCTCTCTTCCTTGTTACAAAATTTTAAACAAATATCTTCCTGTCCATTCTAGTGGTCAGTCCCAGAGAGAAACTCAGCAACAGTCACAAATTCTTTGCATGAAAACAAAGGGACAAAAAGGGCTAAAGGATGGTGTGCTATGGCTGGGTCACCATTCTATTCCTTCCTAAGCTTCACTCTTCCTATGTGACCTTGGACCTTATCCCACTTCTTGTCACTCTGTAAAATAGAGGTAGAAACACTTGAAATTACACAGAGATAAACATCAAAGTCTGGGAGGTGCTCAAACACTACAGAGATAGAGACAAGATAAGTACTGTACATAGAAAAAAACTCCATTATACAACTGAAAATGCCAAACAACAGGGCTTTAATCTTTAGACTTACAGTTTAAAATGAAGCCTTGTCACATCCCATTGTGTAATTTCCATGAATGGAAACTGTTAGCCCTGATGCAGTGACCATCTGGAATCATTTGGTTGTACAGTACTTCTCCAGGCACTAATTGGTATCCTAAACCCTCAGAGCAAGGTCCCAAGCCTTACCAAAATGTGGTCAACACAAGACCTGAAGGGTCAGGTCAGCTTAGCTGATGCCAAGCTCAGCCAAGAGCTAACCAAATTGCCATGGCTTAAGAAGTTACTGGGCATCCACTAGGGTCTGGGGTTTCTGTTCATATATGTACTTTACTCATGGAAAATGCAGAGTGATATGACTCAGCTGACTTTTAGTTCAGTCTGAGGGCATGCATGCATTGTTGAATCTTAAGCATTTCAGGTGGAAAGATCCCAATAATTAAACAGGTATAATTCTGTGTGTACAAAAGCTTTTTAATTCCACCCCAATACAGCTAAGCAAGAGTTAGTCAGCATTTCTCTCTTTTCCTGCTGCTGGAAAATATGCTCATATGTTCATTCTTCTCTTCTCTGACTCACTCTCATCTCCAGGATCTCAGAATGATAGGGAGGGAATCAGGCTCTTTAGGCCATTGAGTCGCTGGTCCCTCATGTTAAGCTGGGATCATGTTAAACTGGGATCAAGCCTCTAGTTTCCTCAAAGCCTTTTTGTAGGTTCCAGGATCTCTGTCTCAGGACAGAAACTCTGCTGCTGTGAACAGCCCTCCAGCTGTGAAGGCTTTGGTGCCATATGAAAGTCACAGTAGAAAGAAGGGATAGTAGAAGGTGAATGTTTGCTGCAGTTGCATTCTTTGCTTCAGACACAGCCCTGTTTAATGAGGAATTCATAGGGGTTTCATGAAGTCAAATGGCAATAAAGCCCAATAACTAGTTCACATATAGACAGTGAAATGCATCTGTGTATAATGAAATAGCCAATGTAAATAAACATCATTTGAGCTAAAATGGCTGATCAAAGTTGCAGTCTCCTGAACTGAAAATAAAAGAATAAAGCAATATGACTTTAAAATGACATAGACATCTGCACATTGCTGCTCCGATGAAACACTTTAGAACAAATCTGATTGGAGGCTGGTCAGTTTGTGCCTAGTGCCTAATCGAGAGCTTATATTTACCACAGTCCCTAGGGCACTGCTTTATCTTCAAAGCTTGAGCCAAGAAAATTCGCTTGTTCAAGTTGTCTGCAGGCTGTTTTTCTTTCTTCCTCCCTTTCTTTTTTTTTTTTCCCTTTTCCCTCCCCTCTCTTTCCCTCTCCAGATCTCCATCCTGGCTCAGTTAACAAACCTGTTAATCCCTAGTCAAGTGCATACATGCAAAACTCCAATGAAAGCAAGCAAATGTGGAAGAAAAGAATCGACTGTACCAGCACGACCATTTTCCTTCTGGTTTTATCCCTGTATTTAGCAAAATTTTATGCATGCATGTATTTTCCAACAATGTGGCAAGATGTAGCTTTGATACATCAACTTCACTGTGAACTTGGACCAATATCTATCTCATGTTAGTAGCCCCTACTTTGTTCAAGAGATGCCATTGAATGATAGGGCTGTTTCAGGAGCAAATTTTCAAGATTCCAGTGCTGTGTTATTTACATAAATTCTGTTGTGAGTCAATAGGTTTTGGGCACTTAATTCCCATTTTTGTTTTTGAAAGATTTATTTTTTTTTAACTGGCTATCAGTGTTTCAGTAATGTATTAGGGAAGGAAACAGATACCAGAAACACTGTTTAAGAAAATACCTCTGCAACTTCGGCTATAAATTAACTAATTAAATATGTAAGATCTATGGTTAGACACCTACAGACTCAATTGAATAAACAACAGTCAAATAGGGTCAATTAAATCTACACAACAGTAGTACTCATAACAGCATGTGAGATTGAAGATACCCATCAGTATATCCTATTACTTGAATGTGCTAGTGTTTTGAAAATTTTACTCCCTGTATGTTTATGGCTATTTATCCCTTCCCTTCCTCCCACCCACCCGTCAATTATTTAATTCCTCTGGAATGTGACTTAGCATGGAATACTGAATCTCTTCATTTCAGGGCATGCACAGTGTTTACCTGTAGCTTGTGTGCTACTGTATCTTAATGGGATCTTGAAGGAGGGTTCAAGGTTATTTAGTTTCCATGTTTAATTCATTCTTGAAGAGCTTTAAATAGAGACTGACAGCATGCTAATATTTGATAATCATTACCATCAGCCAAGGGGAGAATCAATGATCACCTAATACTTCTGTTGGTTTTAGAAATGGATCCCGTGACTGAAAAGTCAAAGTCATTAATCAGCCCCTAGAATGATCCACGTAAGACAAACTACATTCTCTCAGCACATAAAGCATGTTGTCTCCTGCTCATGCATGTTATCTTTCAATTTACATTTTATGCAGATTTTCCTAGCTCTATGATCTCCAATCAATTTTCTGGCTTACAAGGATGTTTTAAACACTTCCAGCCCCTTTTCAGGATTCACCATTTTCATCTACAGTAGAAAATGCTGCTGGCTGAAGCTGCAGCTAGGTGTTAGCACGTTCTGAGGAGGGGGGAAATCCCTGTATATGTGATACAAAGAACAGCCATTTGCTAGGAAAAATTCTGTTCAGGAATGACTTTTAATGAGCATCAACTTAGTAGGACTGCTGTTTATATAATTTTATATTGTTCATATTACTTTTTTTATTGTTTACATTAATTAAGAGTATATGTAAACAACAAATAATGGAACTATTATTTGTTCTATTATACTATCAGTCTCAGTTGTGCCTACAATTTTTTCATACTTGAACTGCATAATTTCAGACCCAAATCCCAGTTTCTATCTTAAAGTGACAGTAACTGAATACAGCACTGGATATCCAGACAGTTCAAAAAAGTACAGAGGAATATATTTCAAAACATACCTGTGGTGGACAGCATTATTTGTACCATTGAACAAAGAGTGATCATGAATAGATATTTTTGCAGGTTTCCACTAATCTGGGGTCTGGAAATATGCCATCTTCTAATATCTGATCAATTACAATCTCAGAGCTATTTCCTTTCTATCACTGCATCCAGCAGTCTGTGTTTCTGGTACTTAAGGTCCTAAGATTACTCTCAGGTGACAAATGATGATGTATGTACACACAGTTCAGTACTTGTCTCTTGGAGTTTAACTCACTGGGAAATGCTATGGCCCTCAGAAATCAGACTGGGTTTTTTTGGTTTTGGTAATACAGAAGAGAGTCATCCAGCTTTAATATGAGACTTTAACATTTGGTTTGGAAGTATTTTCTGACTTTCACAAGCCCAGAGAAGACAAGTCTCTTGACATGCACTTTGTGCTTTAATCACAAGAATATCCTTAATTAGTGGAAAATTCTGACACTGAGTCAAACAGATCACTTGCAGAATAAGGTAGACCTCAGTGAGAGTGACAGTGGCAACATTTGGTCCTTGATAAATGAAAGACAATGCTGAGTACCTCCCTAGGAATTTCATGAGAATACACAGTACATCTCTTGTCTAAAAGTCTGGAGCTTCCTTGCCTTTCCTTATGAATGTAAAAGATTTCTAAATATGTTCTAGTATTATTATTTCCTAAAAAAAAATAGCAAACTCCTAATTCTATTTTTATTCTTATTTAAATTAAAAATTATTCACATTTCTGTTATTAATTGGTAGAGATTTGTAAAACTGCAGAATTATCGGAGTGGAATTGGAAACCTTACCTTCCATTCATTCACTCATATGGCACTCACTATTACTGCATTTCTCCCAAGAGTTCCTTTTCTTATCTATAGGTTTGAATTGTGTTGCCTTCTGTGTTATAACACCACCTCTGTCTAAAAGAGATGGCTGCTGTCCGCTTCTCAGTTTTAATGCATTTTGTGTATATTTGTTTCCCAACACCTTCTTACCATATTTTTTTTTACCATTGGAACAAACTTGTGGCAATGGGCCTGATTATTTTGTCAGTATACTGGATTTACTAGATCACTGTGCATCCCAAATATTGCTGAAAGATTATATAATTTCTACAAGGTGCAGTGGAATGTCATCTATTTCCTGTGGCTTTAATCACAGCATACTGGCTCAGGGTGAAAATAGGGTAAATATTTTTAAGAAAAGTAAATAAGCCCATTTATCATTGATAAATTTCAAAATTCAACATGCTTCAACTTGCTCAGATCTGTGCTTAATTTTATGCATCACTTCTGCTGAAGCACTCACTGCAGATATCCCAGAAGCTTGTAACTCTCCAGCTGCAAGCCAAAAATTTATCCAGTGTATAGACTGTATGTCACCAATGAGCAATCTGGTCACTTGTAAAACCTGGTGCTCTAACCTTAATAATTCCATAAGTTCTGCATGGGTCTTCTGGTATTTTATTACAAGCAGTAGAAGTTCTCAAGACCACATAAAAAAGTAGATCAGAGTAGATACTGCAGTGATCCTTCATGCACTGGGAAGAAATGCTTCCTCTGGAGTGGAAAGAAGGCATAAGGGGCCAAAATTGTAATAAAGACATGAAGTTATAACAGGAATAAATTTAGCTCCATGAGTTTAGATGAGCAGCCTGGACAAAATGGTACGTGACAGCTCTTCAGAGACAGGTTTTCCTCTGAGTCTGTACTGCCACTTTAGCACTACATGTTTTTCTTAGCCCTAATCATATGCAGTGCAAGAAAAGAAAAGAAACTCAGCTGCTTCTAAGTGCTGAAAAAGACACTAGCTTTAGAGTTTCAGATGAATGGGTAAATGGGTAGATGGACAGACAGTAGAACCCCACCAAATAAACTCCTCACAATAGGGCTTGCCAATTTTCTGGCTATTTTTCTCAATGGGTGAAAGAGAAGCACATGGTTTTAATACCTGGAAAAATTCAGGCTCCATATCATGGTGTTCTGATATTGACCACATCTCTTATAGAGGACAGTTGAGTTTCTCCATCTTATGAAAAAGAAAAGCAGTAAAGAAAAGTTTCTCTTTTTTCCATTCTGCCAAGACTCCAAAATCAAGTGAATGACAGATCATCTTAGTTAACCACTACATTGGGCTATTATAATTCTAGAAATATTTGATGAAGGGTTAGGGAAATCATGTAGACTGAGGAAAATAAAAAATATTTTCAAATATAGAAACATTGTTGTTTAAACCAATTATCATTGAATGAATTAATTAGTTCACTCTATTAGTCTGGATTGACACTAAAATAAAATCTTAAAGTCTTCTAAAATTGCATTTTATAATAATTCTGTAATCACTCAACTAACAACAGAACCACAGTAATTAAATTTAAGAAGTCGTAACAATGAGTATGTCATCATAGGTTTTGTTTGTGCAAGCAACTTTCCACTAATACTTTTACAAGGCATTTCAATTTTAACCAGCAAAAGTGATACCTTTGGATATCCTTTCAATAATCAAAAGCCAGTAGTATGGTAAAATTATTCAAATTTTTCTAATGTGCCTTTTGGGTTTTTGTCTGTAAGTGTTCATGCATGTCCAATTCACTTCAAAAGTTTAGATAATTCTTCTCTAAATATTGGAAACTGGTACAAATAAAAAGGTAGAGAAACAACTACTTTGATTTTCCCTTGCAATGTTTTTTTTGGTCACAAAAATTTGTTATATTTTTAATATATGCAAATTGCATGAACATGGACCACAGGCCTGAATCCTTTGAAAAATTCCTTCTTAATCTGCTAGACAACCTTGGTCATATTCTTGGATAAAGCAGCAAAATTACTGGGAGAAGACAAAGTGGCACATATAATGTATTTTAATTTTAGAAAAATATTTGATACAGTGTCTGACAAAACCTTTCCTGAAAACTTAAGTGTCTTAGAGAAGAACAGTGTTATGTGGATTGAAAACAAACATGAATGGATAAATAGGTAAACAAGACTGCAATGAAAGGGTAATGACAAATCACAGTGTCATGACTGAGGAGAGGTGCCTACCAGGGCACCTGAAAGAACAGACTTTGGTCCACCATAACATCTTCATCAACAAACTCAAATCCAGAGTAAACAGCATACTGACAAAGTTAGTGGATGATGCTAAATGTGCAGGAGAGGTAAAGGAGATGAATCAAGACTTAGATTTAATTATAACAGCATGAATAAAGAGTAGTTAAAAGAAATTTCCAGTCATTTAAATGTACAGCACAACAGATGGATACAAGAAATACAGCAGAGGAATAATCTGAGGGATATAAAGTCATCTGAGGAATGATCCAAAAAGAAGATCTAGAAGTAGTAGTTGACAATTAAAACTTAATATGAGCTCTACATATAACACAGAAGCAAACAAGGACCATGTGAAATGTGGACCAAAGGCACAGAAAAATAATTTCATAGAATATCATATAATGAAGTTATAGTCTTTTCTTGCACAACTCTGGTTTTCCACACTAATGGAATTACTGGTTTTTGTCCTGGAAAACTGATAAGAAAGTATATCATCTGAAGCAACAAGTAAATAAATGATCAGAAAAGAGTTATGTAGGAAAATAATGGGAAAAGCTAAAGCATGGTAGTTATTTAAGAGTATGCATATGGAAATCACAATCCTTCACAGAGCTGATGACTTAAAATACTTTTTAAAAAGAAAATAAAAGTGAAACCAACAACTTAAGGCTGTGTAGTGTCCTTTCAGGATAGCCTGGAAGAAGGATGCCAGCTGAAGAAAGGACAATATTCTTTATTTACATTAAGTATGACTTGCAGAAATGTTGTAGTAGAGGAATGATGGAGCAAACATGCATGGGTGGTTTTGATACTGAAAGTCTCCTTTGAGGTGGGACAAGTCCCCACACCTGATGCATCTGGCCTAAACAACCAGTAGGGTTGAAACCTCCACATATGGTAAATTAATTGATTTAGAACATATGCACACAGGGGGCCTGTCTTCTCTAAGGATTTGTTCAGTTCTATAAAAACTGGGATGGAAAAAACAGGAAGGAAGGTCAGTAGCATCTGGAAATTGGCTGTCCTATAGAGAGATCATGCAGCTCAAATGCCCTGAGTTGGGTTTGGAAACATGATTTACGTTTCCCTGTGCCAGCTTTGATGAATTTGGTGCCACATTACATAGCAAAGGGTGTCTGGGGAATTCTCTGACTATCATGTGAGGTGTCAACATGTATGTAGAGGTGTTATGTAAAGTCTAGTACGACTATGGTAATCAGACGTATCAAGTGACAAGCTGCTCACAAAGTCTTGGAACCCGGGAGCTTTGCACATGGGGATGCACCTGGATTAAGAAGCACACAGTCTCTGCACAAGGTCAGAGGAGACAGGAATTGGGCTCCTCAAGCAGGTGTTGCAGGCTGTTCAAGGACCATGGGCCAGGGCTTCTTGCAGAATCAGTTGCGGTGCATTGCTAGAGGCAATGAGCTGTGGGCAGTTTGACCAAATTGGTGTGGCAGGTGTTTTGAGAGGCATAGTGCACCAGAAAGCCAAAATGACTCTTCACATGTAGGGGGAGGTGGAAGACATAAAATGCAAAAGTAGGATGCAGTGCCTCTTGTCTGACAATAGCTTTTCTTGGGAAGGAACTGTACATTTCTTTCCACATTTCAGTAGAAAGGGCCACGTGTCTGTGCCTTCTAGGCACTGGCACTCCTGCTGCATCTCTGAGACTTTGAGGCCAAAGGGAGATTGGTGTTATGATAAGTTTCAGCAAAAGTTTCAGCAAAAGTGATTTCTTTAAGGAAAAAAAAAAAAACCAACAGTTTTGTACCATGACCATATGGCATTAGCCTTGTTAGCACAACTTGATAGAGATCACCTTAGAGACAGAATGGAATTCCTTTTCTTCCTCTGACTGGTATCTCTTTTGAAGTCATATTTGTTCCTTGTTCTGATGCATAGGGGTTCCAGACCACAGCATATGAACATATCTTGTACCATCCCAGAAGTAAAAGGGTCTACCAGAAAATCAACATTGAAAGCATCCAGAAACTGCATGAGCAACACATGATTTTTGTACAGTTCTTCTTTCCTCCCTAAGGGTCCTAGAGCATTTTATTCCCTCATCTGACACTGAAATGCAGCCACCTCTGGGGTGGAAGCCAGCAGCCATTCAGCATCAGGGACAGTGCCATATTTAAGCAAGATAAATGCACAGAAGAAAGACCATCTGTTAGCATGCCAGTCAATTTGTAGATACAAGTAGATCCATAGCAAGATGTGACAAATCCATGTGCCAGAGCCCCCTCCAATATTTCTAGCAGAGTACAGACAAACATAAGGAAGTCATTTGTGCATGCCCTAATGGTGCTGTCAGCCTGCCTGGGTGGACTCTGCTCTCTGTGATATCACTGTTCCCCTCTGGGACAAGGGACAGAGAGGAGTTGATGTTATCAGTCAATGGCTCCCCTATATAAGGGCATGAAGGTAGGCATGACAAGTGTTTTGCTCAGCTCTAGTCAGTGGCTTTTGCCAAAGCCTTGAGCCAAAGCTCCTCCGGACGAGTGCCCAGAAACGTTTGGCTCTAAAACCAAGCTGAGAGATCTCTAAGAGCCAAGTTGTAGAAGCCTCATGGAGTCTCTGTGGCCAAAACCATGGAAAAGGAAATTAGCTTTGAATAGAGCCCTTATAGATCAAACACCCAGAGTAGACTAAACATCTTTGACAATGAGTCTAATATTTCATGGCAAGGCAATTTTGCTCAGTAATTTGTTCAGATCTAAATGCTTTTAGTTCTCTAAGTTCATTTCTCACTAAATTATTTTCTCAGGACAGTTTGTTTGAACATAATAAGGAATCCAAGCTTCAGCTAGAGCAAGACCTTTGCAATACAAGTGCACGTGTTATAATACCTTATTTTCCATCATGGGAATTTAATCAAAATCACTACAATGACAGCCTATAGCAGAGATTTTTCAATAATGCATGTTAAAATGGTTATTATGTAATGACTTAGAAGTAGGGAGTTAAAAGATGATAGTGTGTTTCAGCATACAATATGCTATGAAGGATTAGCTAAACTATTGGGAGCCCACACAGGTCTCCACTACCCTCAGCACTTGTGAGTCATTGTGGTCTTGTTTGTTTCTCTGATAAATTCAGTAAACTGGGGTGTAGTATATCACGCAGCAGTGCCATATATCATTCCATTCTCTAATAGGAACATAAAACAACCATTGATTGCAAACAGGCTCTTCTAAAGATTCACTACACTGTTTGGTATTTTCAAATGTTTTTATGTTGGCAAGCTATTATAATAACTCATATGGGATCAAAATGCATATAACTTATTCCAAAGTATTCCACATGCTAATTAAGTAAACAGAAATGCACTTGTCTCTACCTCCTCTATCAAAAGCAAGCATGCTTATTCTCCACAACATTATTTCACTTCAACTTCTCCTCTTTATGTATCATTCCAAACCTTCTTCCCCCACCTCCAGAATTCATATTCCTGTTCACTGAGTCTCTTGTTACTGTCTCTGCCTTTTCATATATCTAAAATATTAAAGTAAAGCAAGGCAATGAGTCACTTTTTATCTCTCCAAGGAGGAGAGAGGAAGATGACACATTGTGCACTGATCTTACTAAGAAAAATGCAGTAAATGTGGAGAAGTTTGGTTTTTTTTTTATTTAATCTTTATCAAAACTGCATTGCACGAGTCAGCTTCATTTCTGAAAAAAACAAACAAGAGAGAGCAAAGCAAAGACAGGTGGAAAAAGAACTAGGAATTTTACCAATTACAACATTTTTTTCAGTTCATTTCAGAGCACTGGATACTTGCCTACAGCTTGAAGATAGTCATATGAAAAAGTTTGATTTTTTTTAATATTAAGCAAAATAAGTTTTCCCTCAATGTCCATATGTGTAAGTTCCATTAGCATTACTCATCTGCATAAACCAAGGGAAGAGCATTTTGTATTGTATTTTCACATTTGAAGCCAGAACTACAGTCTTCCATTAGTTTGTTTATGGATTATATATTTTTTAGAGAGCAGGCACCATTAACACCTTCACACAGCATTGTTGGGGTGATCTCTGAGCTGACATTTTGGGATCCACATTGTGCTGAAGGCAGAGGGGGAATGTCTGTCCCTCTGAGTTTCCCTCCCTGCAGAGCTTGGGGGGCTTTTTGAAAAGACTCTCCATCTGAATTGATTACTTGCTTAAGGACAAGTGGGGCTTTGGATTTCTGATGTATCCAAGAAGGAATATGCAGTGGGATGGGAGGACAAAGAGACTGGCACAAGTGAAGTGCTGGGACTAGGAAGTTGCTCCCACTAAGGAATCTTCAAAGGAGTTCACCTGGGTGAAAATGGCCTCTGAGGTACGAATGGCTCACACCCCAACTTGTGGCTATAATTAGTTGTGCCAGAGGAACAGCCAAAACCAGCTGCTCCACGATGTCTCATTAGATCTGCCATTTTACACACAGCAGCCAAAGACAAAACAGGCAGTTGCTTGGCAGAAGCCTGAGGCTGCTTGGCACCACAGCACAAGCATGCTCTTAGCTCTGGCTGTGGCCAACCCCAGGCACAGAGGGAAGGAGAAAGAGAGGAGGAGGAGGAGGAGGAGGTGGCGCCAACAGGCAGTGCCAAGCTTCATTATTGCAACAAGATTTACAGGTTGTGGGTTAGCTTTCTAAGCAGGTAACAATGCCTGAAATGATAGAGAAGGACACACAGCATATCTGAATCTCTCAGGAATGCTGTGAGGTCTGAAGAGCAAAGGGAATTGTGTCATATCCATGCTACTCTCAAGTCTGGCAGTGGGCTCCCATCCCTGGGTGTTTCTGTGAAAACAGAGGCCTAGCAAGCCAGCCTTTCAGTGCTTCATAGCATATAGAAGGATTTTGAGTGTTATAATTGAAAGATTAGCTACAATCACCCCAAGCTCCAGTTCAGATTCAGACATCCACTGTGATTGAGGTCCTTAGTAGCTGTATATTTCCATTTACTGTTAATCTATCAAAATGCATTTATGCAAAATAACCATTGTAAAGGAAGCAGGCAGTTTAAGAGGATGCCCTATTATTTTATGGATAGACTTTCTCTTACAGTGTATGTTTCAAATGCAAATTTGAAATGGATCTTCCACTTTGAGGTGAAAGTTTCAACTTGCTGATACACCCTAACTTTAATAGTCTCCTATTTATCTGTGTTGAAGAAGACAATACTAATTCCTTCAAAATAATATCTCAGAACTCTCATTGCAGATCCCTGTGGTCCCTCACAGTGAAGTCACAAAAATGCAGATCCTGTTAAAAGAAATTAATATATTTCATTAAATAAAGTGAAGTTTGTGGATTTTTAGTTCTTTGCTGCCTTGGCATCTCTACTTGTTTTTCCAAGACGGTTCTTAATGGTCCTAAGATCACTCATAACTTCTGGACATTCTGGACAGTGCTCACCTGCACTAGAATGTAGAGTACAAACATTTGTATTTGGAAGCCATAAACTTATCTTCCTCCCCTGAGACTTTTGCTTGGTTATTTGGCTCCATTGTGGTGAATGTCTCAGCAGCTCTGACCTGAAGGAGCATCCTGATCTGAACAGAGGAGCTGTTGGAATCAGGATGGTGGGGCTGCATGCCAGATAAGGAACAGTATACCTTGTTCAATCCCTTTACCTACACAGGGAACAATTAAATTCTCAAATCCACCTCAACCCATTGCTTGCCCAGTTAGTTCACTTTTTCCAATGAAGATTTTATAAGGGTGTTGCTCTTAAACTTTAGCAGCATGCTCAGCCCTTCCAGTCCCCCTTGGACACAAGAGATTTTGGATCACCATTGCTACCTAAGCCTCACCTTCAGACTGACAGGCTGAAGCATTTCTGCAGGCTTCAGGAATAGTCCTTTGACCAAACTGAGCAGAGCAAGCCCTGCAAGTAAACATTTAACTCTCATCTGTGCTTTAGGAAAAATCTCTTGGAAAATCTGCCCCACAGCTATCTGGGACAAACTGCAGAATGCCCACACTGTATCCTGAAATGTCTGAGGAGAAAATACAGGCCTCTGAGCACTTTGCCAAATAAGTGGTGGCTGTGCTTGTAGAGGACATGTTTATACAAGAAATTATGAAAAGTGCACAATAATGTCTAAAAGAAATAAGCCCTCAAGGGTGCAGCTCTTCTTACAGAAAAAAAGCTAAAAAAGAATTATAATCTTCAGTGTGTATCCTTAAATTTATGCTGTACCTTTGAATGTGTTGAGGTTTTGGAAATTCCTCATTCTCACATGAAAATATATTCAAAACTTAGTCCTCTTAAGGTATTTATTTCTCTTTCCAGTTCTGGGCAGAAAAATAAAAATAAAAAAACAAACAAAAAAAGCCCCAAAAAACAAACAAACAAACAAAAAAAAAAACCCCAAAGAAAAATAAATACATTCATGTCTAAACCATAATCCTTGCAGTGAAAGTAAACTGGGGACTCTCCAAACAATGCCAAGTATGAAGAAGCAAAGATGGATTCCCCCACTAATGTTTTAAGGCCTTTTCCCCCCTAGTAATGTTAAATTAAGTCTTACAACAAATCTGACAGGATTTCAGGCTGAAGCAGCACACTCCAAGCACCTCAGCAGCAGTGATGGAAATCTGCATAACCCTTACAGGTACAGAAAGTGACTCCATCCCTTCAGAGAGCAGGTAAGCCATACATCATGAACCTGTACTCCAGAAGCAAGCATGGAGTTCTGCACGGAGAGGGAGGATGGATGGGAAGTGAGAGCACTTTCAGGGGAGTGTAACACAACCCTCTCCTCTGCCGTTCCCTTCTCCTGGCATCAGGGTGGATGGAATTCTCCTCATGCATTATTGATAGGCCCAAAAGCCTGCCAAGCTTGCCTGCTTTTTTTTTGTGACAGACAAAGGAGGGTACACGGATGGCACCTCTCACTGCTCGGGGCTCTGCTTTCATTAAGAACATTTTCTGCCTGTTCTCCAAGGGCACCCTCTGTCAGAGACTGCCACGCAATAAAGAAAATATGGCTTTGAAGTCCAGTGAATAGAAACAAAATGAATTAGCGTTCAGGTGTTCGTGCAACCTGATTACAAAGGCCCAATTCAGTGGTGTCCTTCACACCTTTTCACTTGTCCCTGCATAATCTCTACACATCTTTTAGGCTCTCTGCCTTTCTATTCCCCCTCCTCCCTGTTCCCCCCGTCCCTTTATTTCCTAATGCTTGCAGGTCCTCCAGGAAGACACAAGCACTTACAGTTGTTGAGTGATTAAATATTTATAATCAGGGCAATGAGTGAGGTGTTGAATAATAAATGCTAAGGTTGAGACGGCCTTAGATAATTTCTGCAGATTTCTTC